>NC_064420.1:45095000-45212500 GCF_023375975.1 Astyanax mexicanus | reverse complement strand
AACCTGCTGACCTACAGATAAAATTATATTTCTTTTTTTTATTATTTCTGTTCTCTTTTACCTGCCTTTGTTTCTAAAATTATGTTTCATTTTAAGATTTATACTAATATTTACTGACCAGGAGTTTTTAAATACTTTCTGGAGCAGATCAAATATTTTAAATAATGAAATATTTGCACCACTTTATATACAGCTCTTGAAAAAAATAAGAGTCCACTTAAAAATGAAAACCTCTGGAATATAATCAAGAGGAAGATGGATGATCACAAGCCATCAAACCAAACTGAACTGCTTGAATTTTTGCACCAGGAGTAAAGGCATAAAGTTATCCAAAAGCAGTGTGTAAGACTGGTGGAGGAGAACATGATGCCAAGATGCATTAAATAAAAATGTGATTAAAAACCACCAGGGTTATTCCACCAAATAATATTGATTTCTGAACTCTTAAAACCTAAGTATGATTATGAACTTGTTTTCTTTGCATTATTTGAGGTCTGAAAGCTCTGCATCTTTTTTGTTATTTCAGCCATTTCTCATTTTCTGCAAATAAATGCTCTAAATTACAATATTTTAATTTTATTTAATTTGGGGGAAATGTTGTCTGTAGTTTATAGAATAAAACAACGATGTTCATTTTACTCAAACATAAACCTGTAAATAGCAAAATTCTTTTTTTTGTTTTCTCTCAGTGAACATTAACATATCCTAACTTATAATAACTTTATTAATTTGACTACCTAGATTAATGATTTATTCAGTAATCATAATGGTGTGTATACATATTAAATGACTTATCTGACTTTCTATATTATTTTATTAGGTATGTTAATGCTGACTGATGCAGAATGCAAGATGTGGGAAATTATCTTATTCATAATATCACACTTGCTATGCAGCTTACCTTCTGTGTGTGATATCTTGGGTTTATTATGTAAAATATATTACATAGATGCTCAGTTAGCTATTAACTATTTAATATACAACATGCCCTGCTTTAAGAGTTACTGATAAATAATAATATGTATCATTATATTAAAGTATCTCCTATAACCTGTCATATCATATATCAACATTTCTCTAAAGAATATGAATTTTCTCCCTTTGCTCTATCAAGTTTTTTTTATATATATATATATATATCAGTCATGCTGTGGTAGTTTGCTTGCCAGTCTCATTCATAACAATTTGTGTTATTCTTAAAAACAACATAATGACATTTGACATTTTGACTTTCTGACTTTTAAAATACAGTATTTTACATTTTATAAATAATGATTTTTTGTAGATGATCCCTTAAATAATAGCTGTATTTTGTAGGCATTTAATTTCTATGAGTTTTTTCAGCCTGTAATTAATATATAATGACCCCTTGACCTATGGAACTGTGTTGGATGTTTTTTTTTTCTCTCAAAAATCTTTCATAATCAACCATAAACACAAAAGCACAGCAGCAGCTGGGTTTAATATGTACTGTATTCAGCCAGGGCACAACTTTACCTGTAAACAGGTGCCATGTTAAGCATTAATCAGTGACTGGTCTCATCACCTTTATAACATTTTTAATGATCAGGATGTAAATTTTAGACGGTCCCTTAGGAAACTATGTTGCTTTTTGTAGATGGTCCCTTTCAGCAAACAAGAGATAAGTCATTTGTAGACGATCCCTGCATACAGTACAGGCCAAAAGTTTGGACACACCTTCTCTTATTCAATGTGTTATTCAAATCTTTATTTTCATGACTATTTATATTGTAGATTCTCACTGAAGCATCAAAACTATGAATGAACACATGTGGAGTTTTATGTACTTAACAAAAAATGAGCTGAACCTCCAGAGTCACCGGACCTGAACCCAATCCAGATGGTTTGGGGTGAGCTGGAGCACAGAGTGAAGAAGGCAAAGAGCCAACAAGTGCTAATAAACACCTCTGGGAACTCCTTCCTTCAAGACTGATGGAGAACTTTTCATTTCAGGTGATCACCTCTTGAAGCTCATTGAGAGAATGATGCCAAGAGTGTGCAAAGCAGTAATCAGAGCTAAGGGGGGCTATTTTGAAGAAAATAGAATATATATATATTTTTGTTATTTCAATTGTTTTGTTAAGTACATAAAACTCCACATGTGTTCATTCATAGTTTTGATGCTTCAGTGAGAATCTACAATATAAATAGTCATGAAAATAAAGAAAACGCATTGAAAAAGAAAAGGTGTGTCCAAACTTTTGGCCTGTACTGTAGGTACTCAGGCTGTAACTGGTATAGTGACTCTACAGTGTCTATGATATTCACCATAAACACATCAATAGTGCAAAACCAGGTGAGGTTTACTAGACCGAGACTAAAAGCAGCTCATTCCAGTTGTCTTATTTCTTCTGGCAGAAGAAAGTAAAAAGAGTAAAAAGAGAAAATTCCAGACTATCTGAAACAGTGTTTTACATTTTATAGCTGATCTTCAATTAGTGGTTAAGTGCAAACTTTACTGACCCTACTTGGACGACATGATGTTTCCTGTGCATGTGGTTTTCCCTCACATTTGCAGGGCGTGTTAGAGGAGACCGAAAATAAGAAATTGAGAAATTGAGTAAGTGAGGAAGTGAGGAAGTGAGGAAAGGGGTAGTTTTTGGAGGCTTTCTCTGAATAATCTTGGTCTGTTATTGGTTGGAGGAGGTCAGAGCTTGGATTTAAGGTTCTGTTTCATCCACAGTGTAATTTATCATATTCGATTAATCATCAGCTTCTCCTCAGTGCTGTTGACAGCTTCTGAGCATCAACTGAGGCCAGGAGAGATTATATTTCCAACAGTGGAGAGTTTCTAATAGCAGCTGACGGAACATTTGAAGTACCTACCAAACTACGGTCCCTATGCGTTTTGTGTGTGTGTGTGTGTGTGTGTGTGTGTGTGTGTGTGTGTGTGTGTGTGTGTGTGTGTGTGTGTGTGTGTGTGTGTGTGTGTGTGTGTGTGTAAATGAGCAGTGGTGGACTCGACATTGGGGCTGTATGACAACCCCTTTTGTTTTTAAAACAGAGTGTAAAATAGCCATATTTCTCTTTCATCCACCATACAGTTATTGCATTGCAATTCTTACTTAAATAGACTTTGCAGTAAATAAAATGGTAACTTGCTCTTATAGCCTACAATATTACAGCCTTGCAGTCAACCACTATCAAATATAATATCTGAAGTCAAACTGTATTCTATAACTATAACTATAACTGCACCTTTCAGTATATACAGTATACACAAATTGAAAACCTCTATAATATAATCAAGAGGAAGATGGATGATCACTGCTTGAATTTTTGCACTAGCAGTGGCATAAAGTTATCCAAAAGCAGTGTGTAAGACTGGTGGAAGAGAACATGCCATAACACATGACAACTGTAATTAAAAACCAGGGTTACTCCACCAAATATTGATTTCTGAACTCTTGTTCTTAAAACTTTATGAATATGAACTTGTTGTTTTCTTTGTATTATTAGAGGTCTGAAACCTCTGCTTCTTTTTTTTCAGCCATTTCTCATTTTCTGAAAATAAATGCTCTAAATGACAATGTTCATTTTACTCCAAAGCTGTATAAATAATAAATACTACACAGACAAAGAGTACCCCTAAACTCAATTTGTAATGTGATGCGATTGGGTGACTGGCTGTTGACTGTTGTCAGGGTTTTAATCAGTCAGTGGAGCACCTGTATTCCCCACATACCTCACTTCCAGACCACCACGCCCATCAGTGTAGATTTATTCATAAACTCTGAGACTATTTTAATGGTGCGGGCGCAAGGCATGAAAATATACTATACAATAGGGCCCTTTTCTCAATGTTTTTTTTCAACCATGGAGGGAACAAGGGCGGCGGTTGCCCCCCCTGCCTACCTCCCCCTGAGTCTGCCAGTGTGTATATACAGTATGTGTGTGTGAGTGTGTCTTTAGGTTCCAGCCTGTGTTTCTCTGCGTCTGTGTGACTATGCTGTGTGTAATGAGCCAAAGTGTTTCATCGGATTCATCTGTGGTCTGCGCTTCTGGCTTCATTACTATCAATAGTGATGGGATTCATTTGATTCCTCCCAGTCTGTCCCACACTAATTCTTCCACAGAATTCATCTTCCACACCCCACTTCCAATAATGCTATATTTCATCCTGAAGAAGCCTCCTCTCTGATGGAGCTTCATGATAACGCGCTCCCTACGTGCCCATAAGCCCACGAGGAGGACGCTGTTCTGCTTGTCGTTTTCGCCGGGGCTGTGTTTTCTGTGTGGGTGTGTCGTTTAAGGAGGGTTAATGTAATCAGTATGTTGGTGGTCCTCCTAATGGTTGGGTGCGTGTTCTCCTCGGCCTGTTTTGAATGATGATAAGGCCCATCTGGTGGAGGAGCTGAAGTTGAGTGAAGCTCACATGTGCTGTGGTTCAAACATTCTGATGCTTCCTGATCACGACCAAACAAAAGGCGCGCTCAGAGGAAAGGCACATGGATTTACTCCATTTGATGTGTGGACCATAACAGTCCAGCTATAAATAACTACATGACGTATAAAATCATCCATATAACCAATGCACATGTTCTGAATTAGACATACGCCATAGTGCAGTATATTCACTATAGACTGACAAAACAATAATGCACCACAGATTGCTGCAAAACTCAGCATGCAGCTATGTTCAGAATGCTTTATATTGTAAATATTAATAGGTGTGGTCTTGCCACAAGAGGGTGCAATAGTGCTTCCCTATAAATGGCTGAATTAGATGCTACATTTGGGTAGTGCACCCCCTGGTGAAAGATCATTGCCTGCTAGACATGCCTTTATGATGTCCATCATTTTTGGGATTTAGTGCCCTCTCTGGTTAGAATGGGTAATTCCGCAAGCATGCGGAAGAATCATTTTAAACTGGGCGGGTGTGATGCGGTCTCATTTCAGAGTGGATAAATCTGATTCCAGGTTATGTTCAGTCAGAGAGAGAGAGAGAGAGAGAGAGAGAGAGAGAGAGAGCGCAGTCTCAGTCAGAAACTTCACTCCATCATTTCTTTGTTTTTACTATGAGGTGAATAAGTTACACTACTGAGCTCTAAGTTTCCCCTTCTGAAGTCTCCAATGCTCCACCAGCTGCTTGCGTTCAGTAAAACTGAACCGGATCCTCTTTTATAGGCTGTATGTGTGACGTAAGTATGTAAAGACGCGTGACGTGGCCAGAAGAACTTCCCCAAAAAGCGACCCGACCACACAGTTTTTAGAATTAAAATATTATTAGGCTTAGCAGGGACTGGCACCATTAAACACAACATTTTATCTCTTCTCCACTCAGAAATGCTTCTGCTTTCAGTTTAGAAACAGAATAATATGGACTGCCACTTTAAAATTAACTAGTTCAAATTTCAGTTTGTCATGAATTACCCTGTACTCATCTGTTTCCCTTGTTTTTTATTGTTAGCCATATTTAAGGATGCTGTACCTGAATTTTAAAATTTTATCAAATTTTCTTTTCTTTTGCATGTTTTTTCCCTGTATTGGATTAATAATCCTGCATTCAGATCCAAGGTGGTTGGTTACTGGTTTTATTTAGCTTTTTTAACCATTTAGATTTACCGCCATTCATTTTGGGCTCACTCACGGGCTCCCTCTAGCGGTTTGCAGACTATTTTTTTTTTTCATGTGAAGGGAAAAGGGAACGTGGGTAGGCTCTCCTTTAAACGACCTGGGCTTAACCAGGGCTGTTTTAAGGCATTTAGGGGCCCCAAGCAAAATGGACCACACCCCATACCATCACCCCCCCCCCCATATTTTGCATCAGTCTTGGTTAAAAATCTGGACTGCTGGACTGAGACTATAATGGGTAGTGTCCTGATTTTACTTTATCTACAAGGTGTTTCAGCTGGAGGTAGGAGTGTGTAATAGAGTGGAGGACAGTGCTGTACCTGATCCACTCACTGTACCACCAGCTCAACACACACTAACACCTCATACACCACCACCATGCTAATCACTGCTAATCACTGCTGTATCTGATCCACTCACTGTACCACCAGCTCAACACACACTAACACCTCATACACCACCACCATGCTAATCACTGCTAATCACTGCTGTATCTGATCCACTCACTGTACCACCAGCTCAACACACACTAACACCTCATACACCACCACCATGCTAATCACTGCTAATCACTGCTGTATCTGATCCACTCACTGTACCACCAGCTCAACACTCACTAACACCTCATACACCACCACCATGCTAATCACTGCTAATCCCTGCTGTATCTGATCCACTCACTGTACCACCAGCTCAACACACACTAACACCTCATACACCACCACCATGCTAATCAATGCTAATCACTGCTGTATCTGATCCACTCACTGTACCACCAGCTCAACACTCACTAACACCTCATACACCACCACCATGCTAATCACTGCTAATCACTGCAGTATCTGATCCACTCACTGTACCACCAGCTCAACACACACTAACACCTCATACACCACCACCATGCTAATCACTGCTAATCACTGCAGTGCTGAGAATAATAATGACCCACCACCCAAATAATAATAATAATAATAATAATAATAATAATAATAATAATAATAATTATTATTATAGTAATAATAGCTGTATATCTGTGGTGTTTTTCTCTCCTGTGAGGATAATGGGTGTAGAAGCAGTGAGGTAGTTGTAACGTTATGCTTGATCTGTGTATTGAATTTCTTTTCCATGTACTGTTGTTATCAGTACTTCAAAGATGTGCAATTCATCTTTTATTTTAATACCTGCCAGATTCAGAGCTAGAAAAACAGATCGACACATTCCAGAACATCAAAACCCAGCAGGAAATTGAACAACTGTATACAAAAAGTCCACAAATTCTGTTTGTTACAATGTTTCAGAATGTTCTCCCAGCGATTAAATGCATCATTATTATTAATACGAAATGGCAAGACTTCGCTTCGGCAACAGCTGTTAACATCCGAGTAAAGCTGGACACTCTCAGCCCACACTGAGGGATAAAAACATTCTAATATTCCCCAAGCTCACGGAGATGAACAGAGACCAGAGCATGGACTGACCGTACTTGTTCTGTCGGGGAGTTACGAACTTTGGCCTTAAACAAGTCTTAGCAACTGCAGTGTTTGCGCAAACATGAAAGTTATCCAGAGCTGCGTTTTACTACTGTTGCGTGAACAGGTCTCCATCCAATTGTAAATTAAAAGCATTGTTTGAAAGTGCGTAATTTGACAGCATTTACAGTTTAAAAGGGATTGAAAACATTAAATAAGAAAGGAACAAAATAGTAAAAAATATAAATAAAAAATAAAATAAATACTAATTTTAAATCAACATTTAATATAGATGAATAAAATATATACACAAAACAAAAAAAGATTCTAAAAGACCATAAACATAAATTGACACATAAAGAATAAGTAAAGAATCTATAAAATACAAAATAAAGAAAAATATCAAAGTAAAAGTAGAGTGAAATAATAAGAATGATAAGAAATGATAAAATGAATAATAATGAACTAAGAACATTGTTTGAACTATAATGATAAAATAAAAAAAATAATAAAATGCTTCTCTGGTGAGCTTTTGTTTACATCCCTCCCCTGTCTCTCTCTCTGTCGCGCTCGGCATGACTTTAGTTTCTGCCCTTTGTGTTTTTTCCGCTCGTTCTTGGGCTCCCTATCTCCTTATAAGGGCGTTTTTTTATAAGGGCAGCGGTAGTGTATTGGATGGAGCTCCACCATTCCAGAGAACACAGTTCCACTGCTCCACAGCTCAATATCCCTCTTACTCAGACTTTCCACACTTATGTAATTAGGCATGGTGCTAATAGGCTCTAGTGATAAAAACGTAGATTAAAGTATACTAAGCATTATTATACTATAGTGCACTAAAGTGTTCTTGTAGCCACTTTATTATTAATCAGTATATTTAAAGAGCGCTAAAATAAAACAACTTTTTTATACTTTATAGATATATTATACTTTAATTATAGTATAAAAATAGTATAAAAGTCTTACTTAAATTGTGCTAAGTGTACTTAACTGTACTAAAATGAAACTATTTTAAATATAGTTAAGTAACATTTAAACATTTAAACTACTTCATGTATGTAACCCATAAAAGCATATTTTTAATATGCTTACAATAAAATTAAAATACATTTAATGAGTATCACAACTGTATCACTATTATACACCAGGTATATTAGAAATGTACTTTTTAGAACTGAATTGATATTAAATATATTTACATTAGAGTACAAATATATATGCTTCTTGTTGCTGTCTTTTGTAAGTAGCACATTCTAGTATACACTTTGTTGGGTATAAAAAAATATTTTAATATACTGTAAAATATTTTTTAGTGTGTAACAAATTTACTTTTTTTTTTATTTGACATTTAAATGTCTTATTTAACACTTTATCCTATAATGTACTAAATATAATTACAGAGCATTGAATTGCATTTTCACTTTTATATTAATGTAAGACCTAAATATATATATTTAAAACATTTTAACAATGTAGTAATTTAATTAACTTTCTAAAAGGTTACATGATACATTGTACTTTAAGTGAACTACTGTGACAGTTGTTTTTAACACACTTTACTAAAAATGTACAAAAGTATATTTGGAAATCAGCATTTTAGAAGTATATTGCAATTACATTAAACTAAAAGTGTACTTTATAGTAGTATATTTATTTAAAATACACTTAATTGTACTTTTTAAAAAGTATGATCAAATTTTACTTTTAAATATTTGATGAAAGCATACTTTTAATATAATTTAAGTAAGTACATAAATTTGTTAGTATATTTAAAGCATACTTAGACATTTCTCAATATGTTTTAAGTACAATTAAGTCTATTTCTTTCACCAGGGGGTTCATGTTTAACTCCTTAGAGAGTCATATTCTATTTGCAATACTGTCTAGCTTCAATTTGAGGTGATTTTTGATTGGCTGTAATAACTCAGCCTCTTTAAACCTTTCCGAACATCAATCAAATCATCATTTTTGGGTCTTTAGAGTGGTTTTACATCACAGTACTTCAACAGAACCGAACCGGACCAAACTGGATTAATCAGTGCGCCCATCAACGAGACCCTGATGATCTGCCACGTATGACTCAGCCTCACACTCTCGCTCTATTGGTCACTGTTGGACACCATTGTTCCTCGTCATCGTGGGCGGCTCCTCGTGACAAGATGATGACAGGCGTGAGTCATCCGTACCTTCTGATGAAGGAGAAGGTGAGGGATGGGATTGCCTTGGCTCCTCAGAGGACTTCTCAGCTCCTCAGCTGCATGAACTTGTGGACAGTGACATGAGAGTACATGTACAGTACAGGCCAAAAGTTTGGACACACCTTCTCTTTTTCAGTGCGTTTTCTTTATTTTCATGACTATTTACATTGTAGATTCTCACTGAAGCATCAAAGCTATGAATGAACACATGTGGAGTTTTATGTACTTAACAAAAAATGAGCTGAACCTCCACAGTCACCGGACCTGAACCCAATCCAGATGGTTTGGGGTGAGCTGGAGCACAGAGTGAAGAAGGCAAAGGGGCAACAAGTGCTAATAAACACCTCTGGGAACTCCTTCCTTCCTTCAAGACTGTTGGAAAACCAAATCATTTCAGGTGGCCACCTCTTGAAGCTCATTGAGAGAATGATGCCAAGAGTGTGCAAAGCAGTAATCAGAGCAAAGGGTGGCTATTTTGAAGAAACTAGAATATATATATATATATATATTTTTTTTTTTTTTTAGTTATTTCATCTTTTTTGTTAAGTACATAAAACTCCACATGTGTTCATTCATAGTTTTGATGCCTTCAGTGAGAATCTACAATGTAAATAGTCATGAAAATACCTGCCTACTCTTCCTATTTATTTGTTTTGGTTAATTATCTTTATCTATTTTGTTCTATTCTCTTTTTATTGTGTTCTTTATTTTGTTATCTATTTTACCTATATTATCTCTTTTAACAACAGCTCTTGGGTGTAAACTGGATCATGAGATCACAATTTCGTTCCACATCATGTACCACATGTGATGCGAATGACAATAAATTCTCCTTGAATCCTTAAAATAAAGAAAACGCATTGAATAAGAGAATTTAAAAGTCCAAACTTTTGGCCTGTACTGTGTATGTACTTAAGTAACTGTTCAACACTCTCACTCACTACTTCAGATCTTCAGAACATCTCATATTTTAGATGTGTTTTAGAGAGGGAGATTACAGAGATAAGATTGTTAAAAATGCTAACGTGCGGTCCACTGTTATTGGTTTTCTTTTCTCTCTCTGACAATCGTGTTGAGGAAATTCAAAACATGTCAGCTCCCATCTTAGACGAATGCTCAAGCTTTAACTTTCACCAAAAATTCCATCATATAAGACATTATTTTAGTATCGCTAACAATGTTATAAATCTGTGCATAAAACTGTGTAGAGCATGTACCACATTTTCGTAGCGTGATGGCTATTTTTTCACAATTTTAATGTGCACTACTAAGGATGCCTAAATCGAAGTGAACAAGGGTGTCGCCATGTTTTCCTGACATGATTAAAGTATGGAAACCCACACAGGACTTGCAGAATTGCGATGTCATTAAACACCACTGGGAGCTGCTGGATCCCATAGGTTCAGTGTAGAACCGCTAGTCTCCTATTGGCTGTCTTCCATGTTCTTTTGATGTGACTATTGCGAGGTGATGGCTGACTTCACATGTGTCGGAGGGGGCATGTGCTAGTCTTCACCCTCCTGGTGTGTAGGGGCATCACTAGTGATGGGGGAATCCTGATGAGTGGGTTAGGTAAATGTTTATGTAAATTGGGGAATAAATGGGGAAAAAATTGAAATAAATTTTAAAAAAAGAAAAAACTGATTTTTGGAGGCGTTAATAAAGTAGGTTAAAACTGGTATGTAACATAATAACATAAAAGTTTTGGGGGGTTTGAAGTCCTGTAAAAAAGGATATAATGTGCACAAGTTATTGAGGGTCATGGTTTATCATATACATGAACAAAACTCTTATTTTCTTGTAAAACAATATTACATTCTACATTTTTATGCAACTTTAATACAATATTATTCGTAAATGTAAAATTCTACACTTCAATTACTTGATTGCTTCATTTCAAATCCATTAATGAGGTGGGATACGAAATTACATAATTAGAAAATTTTGTCATGTCCAAATATTTTTGGCAAAAAAATGGATAAAAAAGCAATAAATGCATGGCTTTGCAGTAATTTTTCACAGTAATGTGCTAAAGCAATTGCACCTTAGAGTTTGTACTTTGCACCGAGAGTTTCCTGTCTGTTACGCGAGTAGTATGAGAATTTAAGCAAATGAGGTGAGCTAGATTGAATTCAGAGCTTCCTCTAAGCCCCCTCAAATGAGTATATTCTCAAATGGACGTGGCCTCGGCTCTCTGGACCCATGGAGAACCATTCCCCCATAATTGTGTTCTAGTTATGTCAGTCCAAAACTTATTTATTTTCACTTAATGTAACCAAATCTTTGGGAAAGCCATGCTCAGGCTTGGATACTTGGACAAAACAAACAGCGGTGGTGATGAACTGTGATGAACTGTTACAGAAGATACTGGAAAGGAGAGAAACCTGCAGAGAGAAAGAAAGGCAGTGAAAACGAGAAAGAGAGTGGGCGATTCCAGATGATCAGAAGAACCGACCAGGTGGCTAACTTTGCATTGATGAATGGAAACTTTTGGACAGAAAGAACAAGGCCCCTGCACACGAGTGCATGTTACGTGACTAAGAGACAGGCCAAACTTTGCAAGACGTGACCTGAAACTTCACCAGATGATTTTTTATTTGCAGTTGTTTACAGTTCAGGGTAGCCTTAAGCTCAGGTGGTTAGTATGGATGTATGTTTGTAGGTGAAATGTCTTCATCTGTGTAATCCACCACCTAGGAAAATCTTTCTGTTTGAGCAGCCCGTCACCATCGTATAGCTGAGTAAAACACGAAGATTAAGCAAGAATACACAGAATCTGCTGTGAAGTCATTTTGAGCCCCTGTAGTTTGGAGCCCAGAAAGAGAACTCTTTAAACTATTATGCTTGTGATAAAACTTAACGACTTTTCCCTTTCTCCAAAACTTTATTTTCTAAGGCGCTACAAGAGTTCCTTTGAGCCTTGCTACAGACAAACAGCTTTTGGTGTCGTAAAAAGAAGAACTTTTCTTAAGAAATTCCTAATACAAAGGTTCTATACCACTTAAATACTTTGCTACTAACCTGGTAATTAACAGTTTTCCCCCCAAACAGACTCAAAACACGACCTAGACATGCCTTTTAATGACTTGAGGCTTAATTAAGACCATCCCAAGAAACCCAAGACTCACTCAATTCAGACTGGCGCCCCAGAGACTAAAGCAAAAAACTTGATTTGATTAGAATCCTATAGACTCCAAATCTAATTCTGCCTTGGACTCTAGAGACCCAAGACTTCACTTCGTCATGCCCCCAAATATTTAAGGCATATCTCTGACTCACACCTTGGAAACCAAAGACTGAACTCAAGCTGGCACCCTAATCTCTCAATCATACTTAAGACACTTGGCTATGGCTCATTCCCAAGAGGTTCAAGACTTTTTTATTGGACACACCCTAAGAGGCTCAGGACTAAGCTCAAGTAACCAAGACTCCCAAAACTGATGCTCAAGCCCAAATTCAGACTGGGACAACTGAGATTTAAGACTCATCTAAGAGACACACCACAGAAACTAAAGCCAAACTCACCCTGGCTCTACAGAGCATCATGACTCAACCCATACTGGCACCCGAGAGATTCAAGCCAAAACTAAGTCCAATATTTGAGAGACTTGACTCTCAAATGGAAACCCAAGACTCAATTCAGACTGGCACCCCAGTGGCTCAAGCAAAAAACTTGATTTGATTAGAATCCTAGAGACTCAAGACTTTACTTGTTCAAATCTCACAGAGACTTGAGACTCAACTCAGAATATCACGACAGAAACTCAAAATTTAAGACTCAAGCAAAACCCAATCTGGCTTCACAGATATTCATGACTCAACTCATACTTGCACCCTAGAGATTCAAGCCCAAATTAGGACCAATATTTAAAAAATGTAACTCTAACTTGTATCTTTCAGACATCACCCAGAAACTTGAGACTCAGCTGAGGCTTGTACTCAAGGGCTTAAGCCCAAACTCAAAATGGTAACAATAGACTCAAGCCCAAATTTTGACTGGTACCCCAGAGACTCCTAGAGGCTAAATATCAGATTCACACTTCATTGACTTAACTGTGAATTAAGGGCAGATTCAGTCATGCCCTCTAAAACTTTTAATTTAATTTGGACAGGTACCCCAGAGGCTAAAATCCAAACTCTAACTGGCACTACAGGAATTTGGACCTCAACTTGGACTAGTACTCCAAAGACTGAAGCCAAAACTCGAACTGGCATGACAAGGACATAAAACGTAACTCATATTTGCACCCCAAATACTCATGACTCAACTTAGACAAACACTCAAGAAACTCAAGCCGACCAAACTACTGTAGGACTGGCACCAAAGAGACTCATGGCTCAATTTCAAGTTGAAATGGCAAACCAAGATTCACACCATATAGACTCAAGACTCAGTTTACACATAGTCTCAGAGACTTCAGACTATACTCACCCTAGAAACTCAAAGCTCAGCTTAGACTTGGACCAGAGAGACTCAAGCACAAACACAGACTGGCACTACAAAGTCTCAAGGTTTGACTTGGACTTGCATCCCAGAGCCTTAAGCCAAAACTTAGACTCACATTTAAAGAGATTTGATTCTGACAGGCAGCCTAGAAACTCAACAATCAATTCAGACATGTTCTTACAGAGTTAAGACTTAGCTGAGCCTTACACCCCAATGACTTAAGCCCAAACTTGAACTGGAATCCCAGAGATTTAAGCCCAAATTAAGATTTGCACCACAGAGACTCAATACTTCAGACTTGGGATACATTAGAAAGGCTACGACAATCTGAGGGGGAGCTGGGTCATTGGTATCAAAGAGAACAAGAAAATTCTCATTCTCAACAAGACTTTCACTCCAATTCAGCGCCACAGCCCATCTGACGCCATCCAATCAGTCCTCTACTCTGCCCAATTTACACTTCTGTTCATTAATCCCTTAAAGTTGAAAGAAGAGGTTCAGACAGAAATAGTGAGAGTATGTCTGACAACCTGACATGATTCATTATCTTCTAGAACAGTCTGACAATTGTGTGTGTGGGGGCTCTGAAAGTACATCTCAGGGGTTATCCAGACATCGTCCATTTTCCCCTGTTAGGCCTAATGGATGACTCTCTCGTTGCTATAGCAAAACCTCTAACAGACCCAAAGTGAGAAGACACGACAGAGGATCAGCAAATCGTTTAAGCAAATCTTTGCACTCAAATCTTTTGCTGTAAATGAATTACAACTTTTTTTCCAGCCTTGACATAATTGGACAGGCATTCAGTACAGCAGTCCTGTTCTTCCACAGTTTACAGTGTTGCCAGCTTCAATACATCCACCCCTACATTGATACATGATACTTGGCTTCATTATATTAAAGGTCTTATTCCATTGTTTTGTCATTCATTTTAAAATGTCTAGTTGTGGTCTCTAGTATGAATTAATGCCATGTGAGCTGTTTATTGTGGAAAAAAATCTCAGGTGTTTCTGTATAATCCTGTTTTTTTTTCCAAATAATTACTGGACAGGATTTGGCTCTTTCTCATGAATATTCATACATGCAAACATATCACCTCTGATTGGATAACAACACTGCAGCAGAGAATATGAGACTAGACTCTGAAATGCCCCCAAAGACTCAACCTGGAAACCACCCCAGTGACTTATGTCTTCAATGGGACTTGTATCCCGGAGACTCAAGACTCTCCTCAGACTCATACCCTAGAGACTCATTATCCAGAGATTCAAGAATCTCAAAGATGCCATTCGTACACTGAAGACTCCACTTAGACTCTCACTTTAGAATCTCAAGATCCAACTTAGACTGGCACCCCAGAGGCTTGAGAGTAAACTTGCACTTGTACCCCTTGTAAATCAAAACAGATCAATCAGATTAATGGTCACAGCTTAGTAACACAAGATGAACAAATGATTTGAGACTCTGAGTTGCACTCTAAAAATGCAAGAATAGACTCAGACACAACTCCAGAGATACTACATCTTCAAAGAAGCGAGCCTTGACTTTGAAATGCCCACTAGAAAGGACATGCTTTCTAGAGATTGGAACTTAACACAGACATGCCTCCTAAAGACTTGAAACTTAACTCTGACATGCTTCTAGAGACTTGGAACTTAACTTGGACATGCCTCCAGAGACTTGAAATTTAACTCGAACATCCTCATAGAGACTTGGGACTTAACTCTGACACAGCCTCCAGAGACTTGGAACTTAACTCCAACACAGTTTTCAGAGACTTGAAACTTAACCCGGACATGGTCAATATAGACTTGAAACTTAACTTAAACACGTCTCCTAGAGAATTAAAACTTAACACAGACATGCCTCCAGAGACTTGGAACTTAACTCAGATATGCCCCCCTAGAGACTGAAAACTTAACTCGGACATGCCCCCTAGAGACTTGAAACTTATCTCTTGGAACTTAAAGTAGACATGCTCAATATAGACTTGAAACTTAACTCAGACATGCCACTTTGAGAATTAAAACTTAAGTTGGATATGCCTCCTAGAGACTTGGACCTTAACTCTGCCATGTTCAGTATATACTTGAAACTTAACTCAGACATGCCTCCAAAAGACTTAAATCTTAACTCGAATATGCCTTCTAGAGACTTGGAACTTAACTTGAACATGCCCAGTATAGTCTTATAACTGGGACATGCCCCCCCAGAGAGTTAAATCTTAACTCAGACATTCCTCTTTTTTAGATTTTAAAATATTTTCCCTAGAGACATAAGATTCATTCATCTTTTAAAGATACACATTTTATTGATTCTCATACAAGGAGAGAAAGAACTGCCTGGGATTGCCCCAAGGGCACAACCAGGAGTACCCAGTGAATTCTTGGGTTTGAGCCTACAACCTTCCGTTTGCTGGCTTGCCCACTTTAACTTGAGGCTGCCAGCCAACTTTTTCTCTTTTTCTTTAAAAAATTGATAGTTATATATATATAGTAGTATTCTCTTGTCCTGAGCTGAGGGAATTTTCTACGGCATTTCAGATGTTTGCTTAAATTTATTCTGACAGCTTGAGTGGAAACTTGGCACTGATGTGTGTGTAAAAAAACATGCCTGATGCCAGGTCACTACTATATCACTGTCGTTCCTGTGTTAGGAGTGGTCCACCACCCATCTGTCTCAGCATATAATAAAGAATGGTCTAGAGGTGACTGATGAAATCTAAATTACAACGATTTAGGTTTAAAATTTCTAATAAATTGGATAAATCCACAAATTCCTGACGAACAGACTTAAACCAGAATTTGTACATCATCAATTTCAGTGTAAATCTTTTCACACACACAGGCCTTTAATAACTACTGAAACTGCATTAAATCTGTTGTTCTGTAGCGACTGCATGCGTGCGGGTGATCATGTGTGTGAAAGCCAATATGTAAATGTTTTTTCTATCAAACAATGAAGTGCTGAAACGGGTCTTCCTCTGAGTCATTAAAACGCTATCAGAGTACAGGCCGGCCAAAACACACACACACACACACACACTCTGGGTCTCAAATACACCCACACACATTTACACACACACACACACACACACACACACACATGCACAACACCACAATCTCACCAGTATAATTAATCAAACTCGCTGCATGTGTGTCACAACTGTCTCTATGATGACCCAAACCATGATGATGATGATGATGATGATGATGATGATTATGAAAACTGTCAATCATAGCATAGCTGCTCTGATGATTGCTGTAGTGCAGGGGTTCCCAACCTTTTGCAACCCACAACACTACATACTACATACAGTTTTACAGGCTTTCTTACATGCTTGTTTCTATCGGCAACCTTAGAAACAATATTTTCCGTATTTTAAAATATTTAAAATTATATTTATATATATAAATATGTACACTGTAAACCCAGAAGTTGTTTAAACTCAAATACATTAAGTCATATAAAAATAAACTTAGAGATTTCTAAACAATACTCAACTATTTTGAGTTAGTTGAACATTCATGGGCACATATACTGTACTATTCAAACTGAGATCTTTGAGTTGAACCAACTTATAATAACTGAGTTTAGTCTGTTGTCATTAACAGCTTCTTTTCCTTTGGCTTCTGTTACAATCTATTTGCATACTGGATGTGTCCAACAGTTTCTGACTAACAATCACCATCAGTGTGTAGTGATTCACCTGGGGCTACCTTAGGTAAACTTGTAAATTACATATTATAATTAAATCGTTGGTCTCTGTGTTGTAGCTGTAGAACGAGCATCATTTACTGAGCAGCAGTAACTCTGTGTTCTCGCTGTGCTCTCAGTACTTTTAATTCTTTACTGTTTTCTTTCATCTACTTTCAAAAAATAGTTGAATGAAACCAAAAGGAAGACTAAATACAAGTTCAGGAAAATATTTATTATAAATGTATATGTATATGTATATGTATTTGTTAAGTTCACTCTACTTAAAAATTAAATTACATGAACTTTATTTTATGAAATTTATTGGGTAATCGGTTACAAACAAAAGTTTTGAGTTTAGTCAACTTATCAGGTTTTACAGTGCAGTCTTACAATAATACAAAAATAAAAAAGTTAAATCAACTTCCCCTTTAGTTGTAATAACTTGATGTTCTAAGTTATGTTAAGGTTTTCTTAACCCATTACTTAACATTTTTAAGGCAACCAGTTTCCTCAAATTTGTTAAGTAAATTTATCTTATCCGGGTTTACAGTGTGTACCATTGATAGTGCAAATCAAGCTAAGCTGATTTCTACATTGGTTTTGAGGTGGTTCTGATGCCATGATTGGAGTACTATTGTCATCCAGCAGCTGTTTCTGTGCACATAAAGCCTTGCGCTAGATACTTGCTTTTCTCTGTTCTTTTGGTCAAAAAGACAGTGGCTGCTTCACTTGGTCCAGGTTTAGAGTCTTTTGTTGTGAAACGACACTATTTTAGTGATCTATAGTGCTCTGGTCAGTTACGCATCATGCAGCTGGAGTTGGTATCGTGAGGGCACCAAAAAAAGACGCCTTGCATGGCTCTAAATGCAATCAGTGTGCCAGGTGTCATTCCCTTTAAGAGCCAGGTGTGCTCTGACTTTTCACTCAGACTCTCACTCATAACGTAACTAGCTTGTTAATATACCAGCTAGCCCACTCTGCCCGTCGTATGAGAGTAAAACGCCAAACCAGTCAATGATAAATAAATAAATAAATAAATAAATAAACTAAATGTCTGTCACATCTTAAATTACATTTGTGAACTATTCTATATTGGAAGAATTTTTGGTAACACTTTGCATGCATAACCCATTATAGCCATGTTTATTATGCACAGAGGCGGTCTTTGCATAGAGGCATTGCTAGGCAACTGCCTTGGGCCCCTCCCACTGCAGCCCACTGTAGGGGCCCCCTGACTAGCTGCAAACTTTCCATAAGCCTACAGCTGGTAATTGGGGCCCTTTGGACAGTAATTCACAGATAGTGCGTTCAGAAATTGTGATTCTTGTATGTTTAAAATGGAAACAAAGACAACACAATAAATTACAAAGAAATACAGTTCAGTCCACACCCCCTCTCTTTCGCGTTAAAATGGAATATTCCATTCATGCCATGTGGCCATGCCGTAAACCGCTAACGCCCGGAATTAAGGTGAAATTAAGTGTACAAGTGGGTTTTGAGCGAAGCCATGAAGCACCACTTGCTACAAAAAGAAAAAAAGAAGGAAGAGGCTAAACTAAAAACAGATCCTCTTCCAAAACTGATAAGCTTTTTTTTATCAATAAAATACTAAAAATATTTAAAATGAATAAAAAGTAATTAATATAAAATAAAAACTCATTTAAAACACAATCAAAAGCTATATAATAGTGCACAGAATAATATCAGTTTCAGTTAGTTTCAGTTTCAAATAATTGAAACAGCTCACCAAAACCTCTACCTGTACTTTATATTTGACAATATTTTATTACTTTACAGGTCCTCACCCATCTTAATTTTAGTTGTTATATTATTTTTAGCCTCGCGCTGAATTTAGCTCCGTGCTGTGGGAGGGAGGGAGGGAGGGAGGGAGGGAGAACGCAGCCTGGTTCATTTTGCCTGATTTCTCTTGATTAAATATCAATAAACATGTGAATGTAATACCTTTTAATACGATATATTTTAATTCACTTGATAGGACCTTATTTATTAAAACTTTTTTTTTAAATCGCAATGCCGCGCGCGCTTTCCTTTTGACTGCCGCTAAACTGTTTGATCCAGTTGTTATATTATATTATATTAATACCATTTTAACGTTTTTCGTTACTATGTTTTGAAATTCGTTAGATTATATTTTATCAACATTTTGGGTTTATTTTCGTTTGTTATTTTTCTAATAATAATATAATTTACATTATTTATTTTCAAAGTACCGTACCCAACACTGGCTGACAATGAGCAAGTTTCCTGGCATAAACCAGCATGAATGACATGAAATGTTTAAAATTAATACAGACATGTAGAAAAACGAAGATGAAGACAAGCTGTAACCTAGATATAAATAATAATAGGATAATAATAATAGAATAATAGAATAATAATAAATAATAGAATAATATGCCAATTAGGCATATTTGTAGCAGTAGGGTATTTTTTCATCCCTGACTCTAATTCATTTAAGTTATATACCTGATTTGATCTTTTTCTGTACAATCCCTGCTAAAGTTTTAGGTGAAGGAGACCTAAAGAAGGTCAGTGCATGTTTCTGGAAAAAAAAAAAAACAGTGGGTGTTGCATGGTTACCATCCATCGCAATGTTGGGTCATAAATGAGGATGGACGATGATATCATCCATCGGCACAACCCTATTTCTCGCATATTAATGTTGATGGGCCCCCTAGCTAAATTCGCCTTGAGCCCCCAAATTGCTAAGTCCGCCACTGATTATGCATTATGATCATGATTTAGAAGTATATAATTGCTACAATCACAATAAACCAAGAAGTAAAGCGAACGGAAACACCTTGAAGGGATTTAAGAAACTGTGGTTCTGAGCTCTAAGCTGTGGTAAGAGTTTAGTTAGACTCAGCTGGAGCTCTTCACTGATTCTGGTTCTGATTTGTGTGTGCTGATGGGTTTCTGATGGGTTTCTGATGGGTGTGTGTGTGTGTGTGTGTGGCTGCTTTGTGAGGCTGGCACTGTGTGAGCTGTGTGTTCACGCATGTTTCTAATTTTTGGACATCCTCTGCTGACAGTGTACAAGCTGAAATCAGTTAAGCTGCCATATTACACCCACCCCCCACATATATACCCATACACACTGTTGTATGCAAAACTTTGGGCAACCCAGTGTAACAGTATAATACAGGGGTCCGCAATTAAGTTTGGCCGCGGGACAGATATTTCCAAAGCCATTACGTGGCGGCCACAAAAAAAAAATCTGTTTTGGAAAATGAAGTAAAGTGTAATAGGATGGAGTGCTACAGACTAGTAGGGTTGTTGAACCCAATTGCAGAACAGTTGATTTCAAAGCAGGTAAACCCAAGAAGAAATGAAAATAAATAAATAAATAAATAAACACACCGCTCCTCACACGGGATCGAACCCGTGGTGTCAGGGTCGCAGTCCAATAAACATTCGGTACGTGTCCACTGGCAATTTTCTATAATACATGTGGCTGATTCATGTGAATAAAGTTGAGCTTTGCTGAACTTTTTGCCGGAGGGCGGGCCTGCCCTGGCTAGTGAATTGGGACACGGCTGGGAAAAACTCCCTTATAGAGAGATAGGAAGCCCAAGAACAGGCAGAAAAATGGTGGAAACTAAAGTCACGGCAAGCGCGACAGAGAGACAGGGGAGGAGTGTAAACAAAAGCTTGACAGAGGAGCATTTTATTTTTTTCATTACCGGTCGCCTATTGCCGACCCCTGGTGTATTACATATCAAACATCAACACTGCATCTACATCTGCTTAATGTACCAACAGTATTTACCTCAGAGTATGCTCATACACACACCTCCTCATGTTGTTGCAGTTTTACAGGCTTTTTATTTGCTTGTTTCTAACGTCAACCTTAGAAATAATATTTTCCGTGTTTTAAAATATATTAAAATATATCTTTATATCAGGATTGTATTAATACTGTATAGCATTAATAGTGCAAATGAACTAAAATCAGGTGCAAACATTGGCATTACAACTCTTTACTCTGTATTCCTCACAAGACATGTTAGTTTTACACATTCTACAAAAGTATGACTTTGAATCAAACTGAGGTTCTGTTGCAGTGATTGGGACAGTATTGTCATCCAGCAGTTTAACAAAGAACTGCAGTGTCTATTGACCTTGTGCAGCAAAGAAGCAACTCATAAGATATGGCTTATTTGATCTGACCAGCTCTTAGTATCGGCTAAAATAGTGATCAGAATTGCCTTTATTGTCACATGGACACAAGAACCAGCAAGATTAGCCATCAACCCATCCATACAGGACAGGAAGACATGCAGATTGCATATTCAAGATGAAACTAAACCAGTATCAATGCAATGTTTAGTATTTTTCATATTATTGCTAGCATGTAAAAAACCTTGCATCTCCATTTTTGAAAACTCTTTTAAGAGTTTATCAAACAATTACAAAATCACCACTCAAAATAAAGTGTTACCAAAAGCTTTTATTGCATAAAATTACAGTCACAAACTATCACACACTTATACACACTTATACACACACACACGGCTAATGATGCTCTGAGAATGTGATGCAAACCCATCTCTCCTTTCAGAGTTAGAGGTGTGCTGACATTCTTCACAGCAAGATCCAGCCTTTCATCACAAACACACACCGAGCACTGACACGTCCGCTAAGTTCAAAGTTTTCTTAACTTCTTTATTTAATTTATTTTCTACATTGTAGATTAATATTAAAGACATGCAAACTTTTAAACACTTAAGCAAAAATACGCTTAAGATTCCAATATTACACATTATAGCACGTACTGTGAGTGTATTATTATCACAGTTCCATTATTGCTGTTTATTAAAAGATTTTAAGTTAAAGAAGGCGAGAAAATATGATCTGTTTGGTTATAAACACTCCGCCAGTTAAAATAGTTCTACTACTGCTCTGTTTGTAGCTGCGCTGTAAGCGCTGCATTGTTGCTAGGTTAGCGTGGTGGCCTCTATTTTGGTCCATTTCAGTCAAAATTGTGGAAGTTTAAGCATACTGTAAATGAACGTAAGAGCTTTACTCACCAAAACAAAGAGAAATCTGTGTAGATTAGTTCAGCACTCAATGAAAAAAAAAATCTTTAATTCGGCACCCCCCAGCGGCAAGACCTGTGGAATTATAAGGGTCCCCTATTTTCAGCCACCTTATATCAGCCTAAAATATTCTATAGTAACTGGAAAATATATGCACGTAACTTTTTATTTTTAATAATAACAACTCTTTTCCTAATATTGGTGGCTGATAATGTGTGTAATAATTGTGTCTATGGGACTCAGCGCCTCCCAGTGGTGTATAATGACATCGCATTTGGTTTGTGTTCGGTTTGTAAGCGCTGCATCATTGCTAGGTTACCTGTATGTGGCGGAGTAATACCTGGAGAGCTTCAGTTACAGTGCATTACCGGCTGATAACATCACTCATGAAATGCCTCTCAGCCAATCACATTGCAGGGTCGAAACTAACTGTGGTATAATTGATATTTTATCCCCATTTATAATTGTCTCTACAGTTTAGAAAAGACTTCCTCCAAGATTTTGGAACACTGCTGTGAGGATTGGATTGCACTCAAGAAGCTTTATTGAGGTCAGAATGTTGGATGATTACCACCAAATCTCATCCACAACTCCACAACTAAATTTCCAACTCAAAATTATTGGATGGAGCACCATCAATCATTCCAGAGAACACAGTTCCACTGCTCCACAGCTCAATACTGAAAGGATTTATACCCTTCTAGCCCACTCATGGCATTAGGCATGAGCATGTTGCCAACAGTTCCATATTTATCTGCTCCAAAAACTTCTTTCCTGATAAGATGAGCTTTAGATTTGCTTCATAAGTAAATCTTTGGACAGCTCATGGTTTGGGTTATTCTAGGCGGGGGATTCTCTGTTGTTTAGGAAGACCTCTCAACTCTCACCGCAGGGCACGCCGGGCGAGCGGCGGGCGTGTTTGTGGACGGTAATAGGGGTCTCCTGACCTTCAGGATGAAAGCGATTCTATGTAATTGTCTTCTGTTCCTGGCGCTGAGTGACAACGTTCAGAAGAGGAAACCACCCCAACACCTCTTTCTCAAACTTTCTCTCTCTCTCTCTCTCTCTCTGATTTTTTCTATCTGGTGTTTTCTCTCCATCACGTCTGTTTGAAGAGATTCCCATCCACACACATTCTGAAAGGACAACAAGTCTTCTGGAAGAGTCCCGGACACGAACAAGGGGTTTCCTGGGACCCCCAAACAGAAGCAGATTAGAACAGGGAGAATCACCAAAATCCGGCCTAAAAAATTCATAGACACGCCTCCAGCTCAATACCTCTCAGAGACACAGCTAGAAGTTACAGAAGCTACAGTAAGTAAGAAAAGTAAATCTGGCCAAAACAAAATGACTGATCTTTTCATTCCTATCAAATTAATTCATATCTATCTCCAGTGTCTAATTTCAGCAACTCCAGAGAGATCATTAAAATTAAATAACTCAAGATTCTGGCTTGCAATCCCTGGACCATAGTGTCCAGTCAGAGTATTAGTCTTCTATGCCATTTAGAACAGAGAAATACGTTTTTTAATATTATTCTGCTAAATTGTAAGAAGGCATGGTTACAGTACAGTAATTTAGTGATTGTAGTGATTGAATCTACAGAGCAATCAGTAATGCACATGTTCTGTTTTTACCTTATTTCTATTGAAATGTCCAACCTAAAAAATTCATAGACAGCTCAATACCTCTCAGAGACACAGCTAGAAGTTACAGAATTACAGTAAGTAAGAGAGGTAAGACTGGCCAAAACAAAATGACTGATCTTTGATTCCTATCAAAACAGCAATTAACATCAAATTATTAATTCATATCTATCTCCAGTATCTAATCCAACAGTTTCTTCTGGTTATATATATTTATTATTTTAAATTTTACCACATTTTGTCTTCAGTTTAGCTGAGCCAATTAACCCATTAACTCACGAGGACTCCCCCTATCACTAGTAAAGCTACCAACACTAGGACGGTCAGACTCCACCTCTTTTCCAACTGTCGCCAATGTAGCATCACTGGTAAGCCAACAAACATGCTCAGAGAAAAGTGCTAGATCCAACACACACTTGTGCCAGCCAGCATCATGATGAAAGTGATGAAGTAGCCCCAGAGACATCATTACTAATTATGCTCTCTTAGACTCTGGCTGCTGATGCCAATGCAAAATGACTCAAGATTCTGGCTTGCAATCCCTGGACCAAAGTGTCTGAGTATTAGTCTTTTATGCCATTTAGAACACAGAAATCAGTTGTTTTACTATTATTTTGCATTGTTTTAAGAAGGCATGGTTACAGTACAGTAATTAAATGATTGTAGTGATTGAATCTACAGAGCAATCAGTAATGCACATGTTCTGTTTTTACCTTATTTCTATTGAAATGTCCGACCTAAAAAATTCATAGACACGCCTCCAGCTCAATACCTCTCAGAGACACAGCTAGAAGTTACAGAATTACAGTAAGTAAGAGAAGTAAGACTGGCCAAAATGCATCAGAATGACTGATCTTTTAATTCCTATCAAAACAGCAACTAGGACTCCCCTTATTAGTATTAAGGCCCTCAAAACTAGGAGGGTCAGACTCCACCTCTTTTCCAACTGTTGCCAATGTAGCATCACTGGCGAACCAACAAACATGCTCAGAGGAAAGTACCAGATCCCCCCCTTGACTCATCAGCCAACAGAGACTTGTGCCTGTCAGCATCACGATGAGAGTGATGAGGTAAAAGAGCCCCACCTACTGCCTCAGACATGATTACTAATTGGGCTCTCTCAGACTCTGGCTACTGATGCCAAAGCAAAATGATAAAAAAAAATCTGGCTTGCAATCCTTGGACCATACAGTCTGCTATATTATAAGACGGTCTGGTTACAGTTACAGTATACAGTGAATTGATTGAAGTGGCAGAGAAGATTTGGCATTTTTTCATACAAATGTGGCTCTATTTAAAAGAGGAATTAACAGGCTTTTCAATGGATTTATTGCCAAGAAACATTGTTACAACAAGGAAATCTACCAAACACAAATCTCCTAACTGTTTGTGCTATGTTTTAGTACATTTTCTGTTCAAAAAGAGAAATGTTTTATATTAGCATTAGAGCGACACTGAGCTGCCTTTATCATGAGAAAACAAAAATACTGCATTTTTAGATGCATTTGTTAGAGATCTTGTCTCTATTTCTAAATCTCATCTCTATTATTTAACAGTTAACTGCGGTTCTTCCAGGGGCGTCTGTACCACACAGTGGCCAAGCTCTACTGCGTCACAACGCACTGTAATACACTGAGAGTGAATTTTTCAGAAGGAAGAGCCAGAAATACATGAAATAAGTGAGAAATATTTTCTATAAACAGGCTGATCAATAAAACATCACAATAATGCATCTGTGAGTTCAGACCATGCATTTAATGAGTGGGAGTGAACTCTGAGAACTTCAGGCTGAAGTCCAGGTGGCTTCTGCTCTGAGTGAAAACGCTGCACTCCTGATAATAAGTGTAATTAGGACTGAGAGATAAGAATTAAAGGGATATAGAGTTTAAAGGGAGGTAACAAGGGAGCTTATAGTGGGGGGTTCATTTTGTGTTTTTGGAATAATAATAGTCTGTGACCCACAAGTTCACACCATACTCCTGTGGCTCACTCTTAAAATGGTGGCCCACTGGTGGAGACCCTTTTTCACCTTCCAACCCAACACCAAAATTGTGAATAATCAGATAATGGTGTGAGAATGTAAGGAGCAGAAGTAAAAATAATTTAAAAAAATAATTACTCAAAGATAACAAAGTACTTGTACTTTACTTAACACCTCTGCCTAAAACCCCCTAAAAAACACCTAAACTCACCACATCAGCTCGATGGTTACACTGCGAGAGGAGGAGGGTAAATTCTTTTAAGTGTCATGATTATAGCTGTTTTTTTATTTTATCTATTTAGTTTATCTTCATCTGTTCATATATTTTTAGAACTCCCTCTACTTTTCTTCAAAGTCTTTACACTAGAATTTGGAACACAACTGCTGGTGTGTGTGGATACTGCTGAACATGTTCCAGTCTGGTTATATGCTACTGTCAGTAATTAGTCTAACTAACCAGTCGTTGTCTGCCAATTGCTTGATAGAACTTGGTAGAACATTGATGTGAGGATTTGGCCATGAGAGCATTAGTGAGGTCAGGTGCTGATAATGGATTATTAGTTACAAATCAGTGGTATATTCCAGATGAACTGGCTGGAGTACCATCCCTCTAGAGACATCTGCTATACTGCTCCACAGTCCAGAGCTGCAGGGATTTACACCCCTCTATCTACCAGATGACGTTGGGCATGATAATGTTTACATGCCGGCTGGAATAAACTCAGTTCTGCACACATTCTGACCGCCGATGTGTAACTGTTCACGCAGGAACAGTAGGGAAGCGTTTTTCCGTTGAACAGGCATGCATTTTTAATTCAGATACATTATTAATCTACCCATAATATTTACTGGTTACTCCACTTCCTGAGCATTTTCGCTGCTGGTTACACATGAATAAAATATTTTGTTTTATTTTTGCTTTTGGTCCAGCCTAGTTTCTGTTATTACACTCGGTCACATGACCAGCTAGCGGCTCTCTGAGGTCATCACCTATTGCGTCTTAGCTTGTAGCATCCTCTGCATCTTATAGGAATGAATTGCATATTGTGTAAACTGATGTGTGTTTTTGTATGAACGTACAGCATAGTGATATAGTGTATACTGTCTCATATATAACGTCTATCTGTTGTTTTGGGGAGTTGGGTGGGGGGATATGGCAGCAAAATAAAGACTCCATCAGAAGAAGTTATTTATAGCCATAATGCTTATACACCTATTGAGTACAACCATATCTTACCAAATATATCAGTCTGTCTGTCTGTCTTGTAGGTTTATAGGAACACTATAAATATGTTCAGTATCTGTTTATCTACCTTTATGTATGTCCAATGCCATTGCAAGGCATTTAAGGGGCCCCAAGCAAAATGGACCCCACCACAAACACAGCTACTGGTGTGCGTGGATACTGCTGAACATGTGCCAGTCTGGTTATATGCTACTGTCAGTAACTAGTGGGAGGGGCCCATTTGAGGGGATATCTATCTATCTATCTATCTATCTATCTATCTATCTATCTATCTATCTATCTATCTGTCTATCTGTGTCATGCCCCACGTGGTCCTGTGTTACTTCTGTGTCTCCGCCTTAAGTGTTTTCACCTGTGTTTCATTTGAAGCTCCGCCCCTTTGTTACCTGTTTACCAGGTGTTTCCTGTTTCCTGTTTTGATCCGTGTGTATTAATAGGGACATTATAAACATGTTATTACAAGATCATAGGTCATTACAGTATTGTTGCAAGATTGTTGTATTATGCTTTTAAAGGCCCACATTATCATTGCGATTTGGGATCAATTAATTATTTATTTATTATTAAATAACAATTAGTTATTAATCTTGTATTTACCATCATATTGCAAGTGTGTGATGATTGGTGGGCCACATTAGTCATGCAGCGCTGGTCAGTGAAAATAGAGAAAAATAGAGGTTGTTGAAAATGTGTTTGTGTGTGTGGGTGTGTGTGGGTCTATCCACTTCCTAAGTCCATGTGTTACTCAAACACCTCAGCAATCCATCCATCAGATTGGAGTGACAGGTTTGGCACAGGGCAGGTGCTGTTGGAACCAAGGCAGAACTCCTGGCAGCCTTACAAAGGGCCTCTCTCTCTCTCTCTCTCTTTCTTACTTTCTCTCTCTCTTCCTTTTACTCTCTCTTTCTCTCCCCCCGCTCTCTCTCCACATCAAAATCCTCTATAATAGTCCAGACATGACTTTTTTAGTCAGAATCAAAATCCACAGACTTGCAGCCTGTCAGGCTCATATCCGGACATAATGGAGCAGCTATCTGTGTGTGTGTGTGTGTGTGTGTGTGTGTGTGTGTGTGTGTGTGTGTGTGTGTGTGCTCGCACTGTTGGATATGTTGGGTGTTTTCAGCAGCTCTGCTGGAGCTTTTAAAGTGCAAACAGAAACCGCTGAGAGGTAACTGCTCTAATCAGATGGTTTGGGATGGAGAGACGAAAAGAAAGAGAAAGGCTGAAGAGGCAGAACATTTTTATTCAGTTTAGTTTTATATATATTTTTAGATAGATATATTTCTATTTTTTTTTTTTATTATTTTTATTTTACAGTGATTTTTTGTTTCTTCAAACTTGCATTCCTCAATGACTGTATTAAAGCATGGACAGACCAATGGCTCTAAAAAGTAAAGCCACTCCAGGTTTAGCAATTTTGCTTGCTGGTTGCCTATGAAAAGTTTTGTCCAGGGGTTCCAGGTAGGCCCTGCATATAGTTGTCAGTGATGGGCCCCTCATTGTCAGTGATGGGACCAGGGTGGGTTAAACACTGAGATGTACACTGTGGGGTCTAAATGGGAACCATGTGAGATTAATGTGGGCTATAATGATGCGGACCATTTCGTAAGTCCAACTCAGAGCCCATCAGTGCCTACCTGAACCCACCAAGCCCACATTTCACCCATGTGAGCTCCACACTTGTGTGTTGGCTGGGTAGCCAGCCAGCTTCAGTTTGTCTTAGTTGTAAATAGAGCAAACAGTGCTGAGCTCCAGTATTGTAATTTGAGGAAAATGGAAATGGTTTGATAAAAAATACATTATTTGCAGTTTAACTGTTGAAACATTACATTTACTGAATAATCTGGGTGTCCAGTGGGAAAATCTGCTCTGTTTCTGCACTGTAAACTATCAAATAAATAAGCAAGTCTCTGGTCTATACTCTGTACAGCTCAGATTTTGGTTACCTATTTGAAAACTGGGCAAACATCTATGGCTATATTACTGTAAAACGACAAGGAAATTGAACTACAGTGCTTTTGTTTTTAATCAGGTTTCCTGATTAATTATTGCAGTTGTACACAGTTTAACTAATTTGTTTCTCTACACACAACAATTACTCTGTTACACTGACTTCAGTAATTTTTTGAACACATTGTACTTTTAAGAGTTGTGTTAAATGACATAAACTTACACTTGAGATACTTTAACTGCATTATTCAACTTTGGAAAAAATCAAATAAAGCTGAAATGCTTGATAATGAGTTGCAAAAGGTCACTGTTACGACCCCTGGTCGTATTGGTTTTTCTTTGTGTGCCCTCTGTGCTGTTTGTTTAGTTTTTAGTTGCAGGACCAGGATTGGTCACCGGGGGCGCACTCTATAAAAGGGCTAGAGGAAACCTGACCTGGGAGAGACGTTCAGGGCTCCTCCCCTTTCCTGACCTGGAACAACTTCCTGCTCAGACCAACCCGTCACCTCCATTTTGCATTCTGTGTGTTGCTTTAGTTTTTGCTTTAATATAGATTAGTCTTTGGGTAAAGTAGGGGGTGAGTGCCATTTTGTTTTGCTACCTTTTTCTCCTGTTTTGGTGAAAGGGAGTCAGGGTAGTTTATGTATTTTTTTATTTTGACAGGTTCAGTAAGTTGTCTTTGTTTGTTAGTTGGTTTTATTTGTTATTTTGGCCTACGCTCACCCCTGAAGTCATATTCCCTTATTTTTTATCAATAAATTCATCCTGTTTTAATTCATTTTTGGTGTCTGGTGTTTGGTCTGGCAGAGGGTCTGGGGAGAGAGCCCACTCTCATTTTCTGTTACGGCCTGACCCTAGACCGGGTCGTAACAGAATGGGGGCTCGTCCTCTGCTAATTTTGTCCAGGTAAGTATTTCTTTGGTGTGTGTTTTGCTGGCAGTTTTATATTGGTGGGGGAGGTGTGTGGTGAGAATTTTGTGACTTTCAAAATTTGGTCTTAGTAATTTTTATTGCCCTCCCATTTTAGCTGATGAAGTTTGCATTTTTGTTTGAAGGAGGAGATTTCAGACTCTGTTTTAGGTGCAGGCCCCAGATCCTGCTTACAGGCCCAATACAGTGGACACGGGTGTTGCAAAAGGTGAGTCAGTTCTTCATTCAGTGGTGGAGACCAATGGTGGTGAAGTTAAGATTTCCCAAACGCATAGATCCTGAGCTGTTGCTGTTTAAGGCTTTTAAATGCAGAAGACTGGTGGTTCTATGGGTGCTTGACATGGTATTATGTTAAATGTTGCAGTTGTGTTGTCTGCTCATTTGTGGCCATTGTGGTGGCTTGGGCCTACCTTAGTCAAGTGAACCCTTCCTTTTGTGCAGCAGGGTTGCTGGCACATTTACCTGCAGTGTTGCACCTGGCTGGAAGTTAAGCTTCTCCTCCGTTAGTGAAATATTGTCTACTCTTTCGGTTATAGTTTATTAGCATTTGGCAAACTATTTAATATGAATTTTGGAGAAAACTGCCAGCTAAACATTTTGGTTTGTGGTATGAGTACCCTTTCTGTTATGTTAAGTTAATTTGCTTTTAGGGAATACTACTGGACAAAATTGTTCTTGTTGTTAAAAATTCTCAGGCAGCTATGTGAAGATGCCACTAGACCCTTGACACATGCTCTAGTATTTTGTTATTTGTGTTTAGCAATTACTTATGTAAAGTTGTGGTATCACTTGCCAGTTTTCATTAAGTACATTTGAATTTGCTGTTTTGTTTTAGGAAAATGTTTTTTTTGAACAACCTTTTGCCTAAACTTAGTTCATTGTTCTTAAGGCTCTGTTGTACAGGACACCCCTGCATGACAGTACTTCATTCGGTTTTGTTGTTTGTAGCATTAGGATTATTGATTTATCTTTTGTAAGGGCTTGATTGCCTTCTTTGCAGTGGCAAAAAGGCGTGAGTTGTAGGATCTTCCTTCAGTGGAAGGAGATCTAGCTTGGTCAGTTTTTTTTTTCTGACATTTGTTTATGTAGGATCTCTCTTCAGTGGAAGTAGATCTGATTTGGTCAGTTTTCTGACGTTTGTGTATGTGGGATTTCTCTTCGGTGGAAGAAGATCTGATTTGGTCAGTTTTGCTGATGCATGTGTATGTAGGATCTCTCTTCAGTGGAAGTAGATCTGATTTGGTCAGTCTGACATTTTGTGTGTTGATTTATTTCTTTTTTGTTTGTGGTGTGCTCCTTTTGCCCTAGAGGAGACTAGTTTAGTTTATATTCCTAAGCTCACTTTGTTCATTATTTGCAAGTGATACATAGACTCCTGCCTGTGAATGTTGCATTTGTGATTCTTTGACTTAAAAATGTTAAATGTGTCAAACATAGAATGTTTGTTTTAAGGGTGGGGGTGTTACGACCCCTGGTCGTATTGGTTTTTCTTTGTGTGCCCTCTGTGCTGTTTGTTTAGTTTTTAGTTGCAGGACCAGGATTGGTCACCGGGGGCGCACTCTATAAAAGGGCTAGAGGAAACCTGACCTGGGAGAGACGTTCAGGGCTCCTCCCCTTTCCTGACCTGGAACAACTTCCTGCTCAGACCAACCCGTCACCTCCATTTTGCATTCTGTGTGTTGCTTTAGTTTTTGCTTTAATATAGATTAGTCTTTGGGTAAAGTAGGGGGTGAGTGCCATTTTGTTTTGCTACCTTTTTCTCCTGTTTTGGTGAAAGGGAGTCAGGGTAGTTTATGTATTTTTTTATTTTGACAGGTTCAGTAAGTTGTCTTTGTTTGTTAGTTGGTTTTATTTGTTATTTTGGCCTACGCTCACCCCTGAAGTCATATTCCCTTATTTTTTATCAATAAATTCATCCTGTTTTAATTCATTTTTGGTGTCTGGTGTTTGGTCTGGCAGAGGGTCTGGGGAGAGAGCCCACTCTCATTTTCTGTTACGGCCTGACCCTAGACCGGGTCGTAACAGTCACCAAAAAGCAATGTGAAAAACTGGTGGAGGGAAAGACAAATATTGATTTCTGGATTCTTCATGAGTTAAAATAATAATATTGTTGTTTATAAATGAATAAGAACGTGTTTTCTGAAACGCACTGCATATTTTTCATTATTTGGATCATTTCTCATTTTCTATAAATAAATGCTCTAAATTACAATATTTTCTTTGGAGCAGAAATGTTGTCAGTAGTTAGAATAGAATAAATAGAATAAAACAACGCTGTTCGTGGTCTCTTATTTTTTTCCTGAGCTGAATATATTATTGAGTTGTTTTTTTACTGAATAATTTCTTAGTTAAATAATAAAGAAAATAAACACTTTTACTTCTGCTTGAGTATTACTTAGAAGTAACAGTACATTCTGTTTTTGGCTACATTACCCACCTCTGTCTACGACTGATTTACTGATTTAATTTTGAGAAAGTTCAGTCAGTGAGGTCTCTTATATATGAAACAGAGGTTTTTCTGGATAGCAGTGTTGGCTACATCAGTAGTTCCCCACCCAGCACTTTTTTAGTGCTTACCCTGCTGCCAACACTCCAGTTACCACTGAGTGATGTATGGGTTTAGAGGAAGGGCAGGAGGGAGAGCTAATTGGATGAGCTGCAACAGCAGCAGTGTGCTTCTGATAGCGGTGAGACGCAGATGGTTGGATGTCAGACGTCAGCAAGGGGACAAGATTATTGATTGACTGATCAATATATTTTAATACATGCATACATTGTAATTATGCACATCATCCACACCTATAGCACAGTTGAACATGAGACGGCGCTATAGAGGCGGAAATTACCAAAATAAATGCATTTTTTTTAAAGGTTAGAAAATATTTTTAAAAAATTAAGCATGACTGGTGTGTTATAACAAGGAATACATTTTAGCTATTAATGAAAAATATATGGTTATGGGTATATGTGTCAAATTCAGGGCCTGCGAGATCTTGAAAGGTCTTAGTGTGCTTTGACCAAAAACTACATTTCCCACAATGCATGACGATTGTGTTATCAGCAAAGTAACGGCTTAACGCCACTACACGGCAAGGTAGTCACTGATGCAGAAATGCTGCAGTAATTTTGCAGACAAATGTTTATTGTGATCTAAGCATCTCATTAGTTTGATGCAAGGCTGTTGCATCTTTTCAGTATTTCAAACATTTCGATCAAAGTTAATATTATAACTTGTGTTCGATGTATATTTCATAACATGAGAAATTAAAAAGATTTATGTTTTTAACAGAGCAACAAGCAAACGTTTTTTTTTCCATGATACTGTTGATACTAATGTTTAATTTAATAAGTACTGCATTCAGAGTTATTTAAGTCATTTATAACATTAAGGAGTAGTTACATTCATTTTATATCACATTTGGTTACATTTATGAGTTACATCAGTCTCTTTGAGGACAGCCACAGCGATGTGGCCCTTGTTCAAAATGAGTTTGATACCCCTGGTTTAGGGTTTAGTGGCTCTTTAAACACTGTTGAAAGATAGCTGGTTTGCCATTGAAATATATATGGTATATGGGCAGGGATTGGCAGATCTATACATCATACTGCAACCAGCCAGCAGAGGTGCTAGACCTGAGGTGCATTCACTCATACTGCACATACTCATACTTTTCTACAGTCATTATCTCAAATAAACTGACTCAGACTGTTAAATATCTCTCTGAAGCAGACGACTGACCCCTCCACACACTCCGTCTCGCAGTGACTCAGGATGCACACACCCAGCCCGGCATGAGCAACTGACTCTAATCTCTCTGAATTTATGTTTCTGTCTAATTGAAGTGGTATTTAAGTATGTACTAGGCCGATCACGGCCGCTGTACTATGAATGTCTTCGCAATCCGTTTCAACTTACAAGGTTAAGAGGTTTTGATGAGTAAACTTTCAAACAGAAAGAAAGATTGTGCTGGAATGCTTTGGTGTCTCCTGCCTGCGAGAGCTTAAATCTTCACGCAGCCTCTCCCAGCAAATAAAAAGCGAGGGTCTTTCGACATCGTCTAAATAAAGGAAGAACACTGGAAAGTAACTCAGACCCTCTCCAAGCAGATGTTGCACCCCCTGTTGGTTCTCTGACAGTGGAGTTACTCATTGTTAGAGGGTCTTCCAGCTTCGGTTTATAGAAGCGAGGGGGATTTTCTGGGTCGAAGCCAGCCATCGCCGAGGCGTCTGGCATGGTGGGATGGATAGATTTCCCATAAGTGAGTCAGCGTAATAGGAGCCAGTGTGGAGGAACGTAACGGTGGCTGCTTGTGTGACTCCAGCTGCTGCTTCAGTGAAATGCAAGCAGTGGCGTCAGTGACATCAGCCCGCTTCCACAGTATCCACAGAAATGCAATCGAGTAATTAGAGGCCAATCTTTAAGAAAGTGGCGCGATCGGTTGCTGCTTCCATATAAAAGAGCTGCCGGGTGATGATCTCATGCGTCACACTATATGGGGTGATGTCAGCATTCTTAGCTAGTATCTTACTGTATCGGCTCCGTGTCGGTTGCGCTAATCCAATTAAAGAAGAAAAATATGAAATAATTGGACAGTTATTAGTTATATAACAGATGCTTGTATCTGTGAAATCAATGCTTCCCTGGATATAACACTAAGGTGAGTAAGACGATGATACAGCATCAGTGATGAGCAAATGTGAGAAAAATACTGTATTAATAACTATATTAAATGATGGAGGTAATATTTTACTAAATTTTCACATTTTCTAACCAATTTGGAAGGCCAATTACCTAAACCACTCATTAAGACTGCTCCATCACTAATAATGACCCCAACACTATATGAGGATAAGGACAAGCCACCGATTCAGCATCACTATGCAGCCAACGCCCTCGGATAATATGCAAGAAAGCGCCAGATCCCCAGCTCTGATACTTTAGCCAACCTTAGAACATTAAAAGCTCTACCTACCAATCCAGAAAGAGCAGGGCGAATTGTGCTCTCTCAGACTCCGGCTGCTGATGACAAGCAGCAAGGTCTGGAATTCGAACCGGCGACATAATGTCTTTAAAAAATTATTCATAAAGTTTCATTAATAGAAATGTCATTTCTGAGGTCCAACTTGTAAGGAAAATGTTAAGACACCCTTTACCCTTATATAGCTGCTATTTGCCTATTTTAATTGAAATAATCTAAAATCAAATACGTGTTACCTTTAAACACCAACCAGACTCTGAAATTGACTTTCCACTTCTTCATGCAGAATTCTTTCATCTGTGTGATGTTTAACCTTTTCAGACCCTGCATCCATTACAATGGACATCATGTATTTTCTTTATTTTTGAATGTTTTGATGTGCATAACACTATTTGAGAGCTGTTCTCAATCAGAATAGACCATGAACCAGCCAATGAACAAGTTTACTAACCAATAAAACTTGGCCCCGCCCACTGAAAAAGAAAAAACACTGAAAAAACAGTAGTACTAGAGACATTGAGGGAAAATAACAGCATTTTTTTTTTTACTAATTTAATTAATGTAATTTAGAACACTCTTTAAATCATGTTTTCTTTATTGTTTGTTTATGGGATGGTTCATGAAATAGAAGATCAATATGAAATATAACTAATATTACACACATACTTTCAATGCAATGGAAATAATAAACAACAAACATTTAAGTATTTAAATATTCAGTTGGATTTATTTGCTATATAGACTTTATGGCAGAATATTAAGAGTTTTCTTTTTTGTGCATTACAGAGAGAAATCAGCTTTTTTGACATTTTTTTTCCATCACTGGAGATAATTCAGGTCCAATGCACTCTGAGGAAAGCATCAGATCCCCAGCTCTGAGACATCAGCCAACATTAGAACAATAATAGCTCTGTCTACCAATCCAGAAAGAGCATGGCAAATTGTGCTCTCTCAGACTCCAGCTGCTGATGGCAAGCAGCATGGTCTGGGAATTAAACCAGCGACATAATGTTTTTTATTCATGGTATGAAAGGGTTTCACAGCATGTGTTAACTCACCCTACATCCTCTCAGCAGGACTAACACCTGGGCATTTCTACCTTTTAATAGATTCCTTATTAGAACTAACACACTTTGTTACGAAGGATGAAGGGGATGGACGTAAATGCAGAATATTTAGAATTTATTTAAATTAACAAACTAAAACAAACAAACAAACAAAAAAAATAAACCAAAGTTACACTGAATACATAACTATAGAACACTAAACTTGAAAACAGGACTCTAACAAACGGCATGAGACAAACCTGACCACAGACAGCAAACAAACCAACAAAAGACTAGACCAAGAAGGCTTGAAACAAAGGGGCTTATATACGAGGAGGGAACAGAAAAATGGAAACACCTGAGGATCAATCAAGAGGGGGCGGGGTTACAAATAACTAATGACAGGGTGGGGCTAGGGTGGAGACAGGACCAAAAACACAACAGAAGCACATGGCTGGGAAACATGACAGGTAAACAGAGGGGAGGAGTACACAGGACCAAATGAGAGAGAAACACAGACAGACATGGGCTAAGCTGTGACACACTTAAAATCATCTGCACTAAATATGGTGCACCTAACTGTAATCTTAAGCACCAGCATTTGTTGGTAGCTGGTTTGAATGATCTAATCTAGTTTTTATATGGTCACTTGGTCAAGTTGGTAGAAAGATCTGCTAATCCAGGCTAAAACATACCCTATGATGGTAACCTGGACTTATTGATCATGCTTAGTCATGCTGGTCAAACAACACAGTCATGTTTGGTCCTACTGGTTTAGCTTAGTCATCAACCGGCTTCATATCAGTCATGTTGCTTATTCTGATTGGCCAGTATGGTCAAGTTTGGTCAAACTGGTTGTTTAGCTTGGTAAAGTGTATGTTTCACTTGTGGACCAACTAAACCATCAAACTCAAACAATAATACTGTATTTTTCACACTATAAGGTACATCTGATTATAAGGCGCATTGTCAGTAAACGTCTATTTTCTGGTCTGTTTTCATACATAAGGTGCACTGGATTATAAGGTGCATTTTATGCAACACTAGTAACTAGCAGTAGGAACAGGGGTGTTGCCATGTTTTTCTTCAAAATTCAGCAGGTCTTACCAACAAAAATGTAATTCTTAAAAAAACTAATTCCAGACGAGTTAGACAAGTCAAATGAGTGCTGACTGTAAATCTACACAGATTTCTCTTCTGAAAACTGTTTATTTGGGTGAATAAACCTGAATGGTAGAATTCATACATAAGGCGCACCAGATTATATGGTGCACTGATATTTTTTGGAAATATTAAAGGATTTTAGGTGCACCTTATAGTGCGGAAAATACAGTATACCAGTATACCATATTTCAGGGTTCATTTTAGCAAGAGCACCTATAGGAATGGACTCTTATGATTGACTGTTGTCAGGGTTTTAATCAGTCAGTGGAGCTCCTGTATTTTCCGCTGCCAAAACAGAAACACACCAGACATTTACCTGAACACATCTTACTTCCAGGTTCATTTTAGCAAGACTAGTTAACATGAGTAATTGTATTTCTATGAATTTCTATTAATAAATACAAAGGTATTTCTGCAGATGTGCATGTTTTGTTTAACTACCAGTATCTTTTTGTTCAAACGAAGATTAAATGTCTCTTTAAATATTGAAATATGGGATGTTGACTGGATACTTGAGGTTTTCTATGGGATTCTATGAGCCACTTCTATGGGAGCTCTGCTGCCGGTCAATAAAATCTGCTGTGTATAGTTTTCTAAGGCAGAATGAAATGCTGGTGAAATAATAGTAATCAGGTTTACAGACACCAGTAAATGGCCCGGCAGTGCATGTAGCGAGCACTACTGCCGTACTCAGTTTTCCTGAGGAGGGAAGATGGCTAGGCAGGAGTGCAGTTTGCCAGAAACCACAAAATGACTCAGAGATTGAAAGTGGATGCGTCTGACCCTGATGCTAACTGCTAACAGCAGGACTAATGAAATTGTTTTGGTTCAGAATCTGAGGCGTATGTCTTCAAATGCACACATGACTATTGTAATAAAACACATGTACACATATTTTCATAAACGTCAAAAGTAGAGACTAAAATTTCTAAAACATGATTTGATCATGTTTCTCAAGTTCAAGAAGTAGGCCTATGCAAATTTTAAACTTTATTTTTTACATTTTCATACACTTTCACATTCACCACAGTAATTCACATCACAGCTGGTTGTTGTCTATTACAGACGCATGACCATTCAGCATGTACTCTATTTCTAACCTAGATGCAGTGATTGTTAGCAACTTTAGCCTAGCATCTCTAACTAATCAATTTTAACTTAAGAAGATAATCAGAATAATACATATTATTATACAGTATATTGACCACAATTACCTTGATTATTTCTGCTGCCCTCGATATTTCCCACTGTGTGGAGAACTCAATAATTATTTATTGTATTTAATAATACATCATCTTTTTTAAAACTACAAACTTGTTCTCTAAAAGAGAACATTTTTACATTTACATTTTTTTATTATTACAGTTGCACGAAAGTCTAATGACTCAGACTTTGAGGAAGCATGCAAATGCAAGGAGGATTTAATAGATACTATATAGAAAATTAACAAAGCAACAAACAATACTAAGGCTGGAAAACAAACAAAAGACTAGCTCCACAAAGAATATTCTAACAAAAGAAAGAAGTCAAACAAACAGAAGATAACAAACAATACAAAATGAGGAAAAGATGGGGTGTACGTTGAGCTGAAGAAACAAGGAACACCTGAGGCAGATAACGAGGGGCTGGGTAACAGAGCAGACACAGGTGTAAACACTAATGACAGGGTGGGGCTACGACGGAGACAAGGACGGAGACAAAACAGAGCCACGTACTAAAGACACAGAAGCAGACAGACAGGAAAACAACACAGGAACAGAAAGAAACCCAGAAAAGAGAAAACAAGAGTTTAGGGCTCTATTTTAGCCATCTATAGTGAACCGGTCAATTGTGGATTGTGCAGCTGGATTAAAGTCAGGTTTGTGCTCTGCAGTGTGTTTGTAGGTGGGGGTGTATGCGCGCTGGATGCACCTAAAGGAATGGACTCTGACGATTAACTGTTGTCAGGGTTTTAATCAGTCAGTGGCGCACCTGTGTTTTCCGCTACCAAAATAGAAACATACCAGAAATGTACCTAAACACACCTCACTTCCAGACTTCCACCATACCCATCAGTGTAGATTTATTCCTAAACTCTAAAGCTATTTTAATGATGCAGGCACAAGACATGAAGATACGGTATACTGTTGATGGAGGGTACCTTCCGCAGGGTGTACAATAGGGCCCTTAAAATGAGAGTAATATTACTTATTAATTTTTTTGTAGGAACAATATTTCGTACAGGTCTAGGGTTATATATTAGTTAGTATAAGGGCACAATAAATGATCAAATTCTTTTTTGTCAGTCAGAAAAGAGCCAATGAATTTTGTCCCAGAAAGTTTTAACAGTGTGGAGCTAGTTCTTCTTAGCAAAAAGTGCTTAAAGTTTTCACCACATTTAAAGCTGTTATTCTGTATTTACTTTATAATGATCTCTATAGATGTGACACTCTTTTATTTTCCAGAGAGTGGGAAATATACCATTGTTTCTAAACGATGAGTCCATTTCCTCTAAACTAACATATTCCTTACATTCCGATAAGCTCGGAGCTGCGGTGCGATTCCTGTTAAAACCCACAGCGTTTCCTGGAGTGCTAACTGGACTCCATGTCCTGATGTTTTCCTCACAAGGTTTGGGTCAAATGCCCCACACAGACATAAGCACAGCCAATTACATCATATAGGTCCAACCTCAGCAGCCTAACGGTGCTTGAGAGCTCATTTACATCGTACTTGGCAGATCAATCAATGCAGGCCTCGTCAGCTGCGTTTTCTGCTTTCGAGGAATTACTAATGGACGACTTCTCACTTATCAGCTGTGTGTGTGTGTGTTTGTGTGTTTGTGGCATCTCTTGTTACTCTCTAGAGAACAGTCGAGTACACGCTCTGTGCTGGGAAAATCGAGGCATTCGGGTCACATGATTAGGCGGAAGTGCTGGGGATGCTGGGAAGTCGGAGAGAGCCTGTCGTTCCTGAGCAACTGTATGTGGTATCACTGCACACGTACGAGCGATCGATCGCTATAATACACTTACTGTAAAGCATGTTCCCTGGAACACACATGGAGAGATGGAGAGAGATAGATGGATAGAAAGAGAGTGAACGTAAAAGAGAGAGAGAAAGTGAGAAAGAGAGAAAGTGTGAGACTACAAGATTTTAATATGAAATATTTAATGTTGCTCCATAAATCGACTTTATTTAATATTTAAAAAGACATCATTATTAACAGCTAATATGCCACAAGTCACAATATTTTTTATCTAAAGTACAAGGCCTGTAAAGAACTCATCACTGCATTACCCAGGCCTTCTCTAAACCACCAAGTGGTTCAAAAGAAACCGGTGCATAATAGATCCTGTCTAGTAGAGCATGGATGTTTTTTGGTATTAGTGCATGGAGCATCACACTGAACAACAAATAAAGAAAAAATTATCCAGAGAGCATCACATCGAACAACAGAGAAAGGAAAAATATCTTGAGCGCATCACACTTAAAAACAGAGAAAAGAGAAAAACCCTCCAGAGAGCATCACTCTGAACAACAGAGAAAGAAGAAATATCCTGAGAGCATCATACTAAACAGGTGAAAAATATTCTAAGCGCATCACACTGAACAACAGAGAAAAGAGAAATACCCACAAAGAGCATCACACTGAAGAACGGAGAAAGGAGAAATATCCTAAGAGCATCACACTGAACAACAGAGAAAAGAGAAATATCCTGAGAGAATCACACTGAACAACAGTGGGAGAGAAAACACCCAGTAATCATCAAATTGAGCAACAGGGGAAGGAGAAATAACCTGAGAGCATCACACTGAACAATTGAAAAAGGAGAAATAACCTGAGAGCATCACACCGAACACCAGACAAAGGAGAAATATCCTAAGAGCATCACACTAAACAACAGAAAAAGGAGAAATAACCTGAGAGCATCACACTAAACATCAGAGAAAAGAGAAATATCCTAAGAGTATCACACTGAACATCAGAGAAATTAGAAATATTCTAAGAACATCACACTTAACAACAGAGAAGAGAGAAATATCCTAAGGCTATCACACTGAACATCAGAGAAATTAGAAATATTCTAAGAACATCACACTTAACAACAGAGAAGAGAGAAATATCCTAAGACTATCACACTGAACATCAGAGAAATTAGAAATATCCTAAGAGCATCACACTGAACAACAGAGAAAAGAGAAATCTCATGGGAGCAAAACACTGACAAACAGAATGGAGACATATCCTGAGAACATCACACTGAACAAGAGAATGGAGAAATATCCTGAGAGCATCACACTGAACAACAGAGAAAGGAGAAATAACCTGACAGCATCACACTGAACATCTGAGACAGGAACAATATCCAGAGAGCATCACAATGAACAACAGAGAATGGAGAAATATCCTGAGAGAATCACACTGAACAACATAGAAAAAGAACTATCCTGAGAGCATCACACTGAAAAACAGATAAAAAAGAAATATCCTGAAAGGATCACACTGAAAAACATAGAAAAGAGAAATACCCCCCAGAGAGCATCACACTGAACAACAGAGAAAGGAGAAATGTCCAGAGAGCATCACACTGAACAACAGAGAAAGGAGAAATGTCCAGAGAGCATCACACTGAACAACAGAGAATAGAGAAATGTCCTGAGAGCATCACACTAAACAGAGAAGAGAGAAATAACCAGAGAGCTTCACACTAAACATCAGAGAAAGAAGAAATATCCTGAGAGCATCACACTGAATGATAGTGAGAGATAGTAATTTTGGCTGTGGAATTATTATAATTAATCTGCAGATGTTTTCATAAACTCCTTGTCACTAGTTGGAGATAAATGAATTAAATCACCGCCAGGCAAAAGAAACTGAAAAGAGGGCGTGACAGACAGACAGCTTTCACTGGCTGTTGTTGTTCATGAGCTATGAGGTACGAGTGGTTGCCAGGAGTTTGTGAAGAGGATGGTTTACAGATGATGCGTGTGCTCCAGCTTAAAGCATTCGAAACTCTGCAGCTGCAGATGATTGGGAAGCTGAGTAACACAGGAATTATACAGACAGGGAATGAAAAAGCAAGAAAGAGAGAATTACTTAAAATTTTGCTTGACTTTTGTCGTGTTTTTTATATGAAAGGAAAACTGAACTACTTTAAGGCACAGTGCTCAGTAACTAAACAGCAACATTTACTCTGACTATATCCAGGCCATTTAACACATGCAGAGCATGAGTTGCATCACTTTGAACCAGGCCCAATTCTGACCTAAATGCTCAGCCCACATTTGAGTATAATAAGAGAGACTTAACATTTTGGTTACCTATTGTCATATTTACCCCCAGGAAAGACAAATTTACCTAAATTCACCTAAATGCTCAGCCCATATTTGGCCCAAGTGTTGCATGTGCCAACACCCCGGTTGCAAAGTGTACTATAACAATCGGCCCGAGGCGCTTCTGCCAACACCCCGGTTGCAGAGTATAATATAACAATTAGCCCGAGATGCTTGTGCCAATATAATATATATTACAGTCGGCCAGAGCCACTTCTGTCAACACCACAACTGCAGCATATAATATGACAATCAGCCCGAGCCACTTGTGCCAACATCCCTGTGGCCAAGAATAATATGACACCTGGCCCAAGGCGCTTGTGTCAACACCCCGGTTGCAGAGTATAATATGACAATCAGCCAGAGCCACTTGTGCTAACACCCCTGTGGCCAAGAGTATAATAAGAATCATCTCAAGCTGCTTGTGCAAACAGCCTGGTAGCAGAGTATAATATGACAATCGGCCTAAGCCGCTCGTGCCAAAATCTCGGTTGCCAAGTATAATACGATGTAACACCTTAGCCCATGTCTGCCTTGTGTTTCTCCCTCATTTGGTCTCTTGTGCTTCTGCTCCTCTGTTTACCTGTCATGTTTCCCAGTCATGTGCTTCTGTTGTGTTTTGGTCTTGTCTCCGCCCTAGCCCCACCCTGTCATCAGTGATTTGTAACCCCGCCCCCTCTTGATTGATCCTCAGGTGTTTCCAGTTTCCTGTTCCCTCCTCATGTATATAAGCCCCTTTGTTTCAAGCGATCTTTGTCTAGTCTTTTGTGTGATACCTTGCTGTGTGTCTGTCAGGTTGGTTTTTTTGTTTCTAGAGTTACTGGTTTCTTAGTTTTGATTATACTTTAATCTCATCTTTGTTATTTTAGTTATTTCAGTCTTGTAATTTCGTCTTGCGTTTACCCGTGTTTGTTTTCTGTTTATTTTTAGTGAAGCTTTGGTTTGTTTGTTTGTTTTAGTTTGTTTTAGTTTGTTTATTTAATAAATAATATTATAAATATTTCTGCACTTACGTCCACCCTTCTCATCTGTGACATACGACAATCAGCCCAATATGCTTGTGCAAACACCTCAGTTGCCTAGTACAATATGACAATCAGCCAGAGCCGCTTCTGCCTAATTAAAAGTTCTATGAAGGGGGTGTCTATTTTCTCTGCATTTTTAGCTACCTGTATATAGTCACAGGTCACAGAACTGTTGAATAGGAGGGCTTAAGCATATAGGGATCTAGCATTGTGCTAGCAGGGTTGCCATAGAAAGCATGCTACTGCGACAGTAGCAATGTTCACTGAGGCTGGTTGCTGGCGTGCTAACATCATGGAACTAGTGTAGGATAGGGTCAGCAGCTCCCATGCTAATGCCATGGTAGCAATGACAAGGCCAGTAGGCAGCATGCTAACTATGTGTCAGTGGTGTGAGATGAGGCATGTAGCCAGTATGCTAACACTGCGATAGCTAGTGTCCTCAAGTTAAATGAAGGGTAAATGAAAGCAAGTCAGTTTCAGTGAAAATCTCTATAAATGGGTCTGTTGTTTCAGGTCACCTTTTGACGAATCTTCCATCTCATGTTTCTCTAAAGAGTCTTCTCTTCGCTCTCTTATCCACAGGAGAGGCCAGAGCACACCTGCTTCAACCGCCGACCCCAGAGCTCCTTCTGGCGCAGGACAGCCAGAGTCAATCACGGAAAGCACATCACAGGAAACGCGTTGGGTCCGAGCCCAACTCCACTTACAGCTTCCTCACTTTAAAGCCATGCCTGCGTGACCTCAGGGCCTGTGAGCAAGGCTGTTAGCATTGGATCTGACAGTTCCAGGACCGATTACACATCAACTCCCTCTGGACCAGCCGAGGATGCAGAGGGTGAAGAGATAGAGAAACAGTCCACAGCTGGACTTGGACAGATGCACAGAGAAAGGCGCGGTGATGGAGAAAGTATAGGCCACTTTACAGTCCCTAAATGCAATGATTTCATTTCCTGACATCTAAGGGTCAATGGCCAGCTTTGAAGCTCCACCACTGCTGGTCACTGAGCACAGATCCTCTTTCAGTTGTTATTCAGTGTTTTGTCTTGCAGAGTTGTTATTATTGTTGCAGTGAACACCACTAGACCCGAGGCCGAATCAAGACCAAGACCAGGACAAATCAAATCCAAGTCAAGACCAAGACGCATTGAATCAGGGTGAAGAAAAGGACCGTGACATATAGGGCCCTATTTTATCGATCTATAATGTGCCGGTCAATCATGGGTGTGTTTTAGGCATAACGTGAAATAAACATGATATATTCCTAAACTCCAATGCCATTTTACCGGCAGGTGTGAAAATAGACTGTTGAAGGGGTGTAAGATAGCAATGAGCATCCCGACACACCTTGCGCAGGTTGTATGAAAGGGCTCTTAGAGTTAGAGTAAAGACCAAAACCAGGACCCGTTGAGTCTGAGTCAAGACCAAGACTGGAACACATACAGTCCCAGTCGACACCAGGACTTTTAGTAGTCAAGTCTAGTCAAGTTAAAGTGAAGTTAAAGTGAAGACCAAGACACATCAAGTTAGAGTAAAGACAAGACATATTTAGTTAGAGTCCCAGTCAAGACTAGGACTTTTAGTTGTCAAGTCTGAATCGAGACCAAGACACATCAAGTTAGATTAAAAACCAAGACCAAGACATATTGAGTTTAAATGAAGATCAAGACCAAGACATATCAAGTTAGAGTGAAGACCAAGACCAAGACACTTCGAGTTAGAGTGAAGACCAAGACATATCAAGTTAGAGTGAAGACCAAGACCAAGACATATTGAGTTAGAGTGAAGACCAAGACCAAGACACTTCGAGTTAGAGTGAAGACCAAGACACTTCGAGTTAGAGTGAAGACCAAGATATATCAAGTTAGAGTGAAGACCAAGACCAAGACACTTCGAGTTAGTGTGAAGACCAAGACATATCAAGTTAGAGTGAAGACCAAGACCAAGACATATCGAGTTAGAGTGAAGACCAAGACCAAGACATATATTGAGTTAGAGTGAAGACCAAGACCAAGACATATATTGAGTTAGAGTGAAAACCAAGGCCGAGACATATCGAGTTAGAGTGAAGACCAAGACCAAGACACATCAAGTTAGAGTGAAGACCAAGACATGTAGATTTAGAGTGAAGACCAAAACTTTTAGTAGTCAACGAAGATTTTTAGTAGCCAAGTCCAAAGCAAGACCAAGACCGGGACTCAAGGGCCCAACAGTGGCAGCTTATGAAACCTGGGTATTAAACCTGCAACACTGTCTGTCATCAATACCCTTAAGCTCTAACCACTGTGACAAAACTAAGACTTTTATTCAATGTTCTAATGTCCCATGTAATGCATCGGGCAGCATGGTGGCACCACAGGTAGTGTTTATGTGTAGCACAGCTCCAAAGGCCTGGTTTTCCTGCCCTGCGTCCATGCAAGGTTTTGTCTATAACCATAAAAGCATTTAGGGACTTTTCACCCTCAGATTTCTATCTTTTTTTTTTCATAAGAATGCTCTGAGTGAATGAAAGTTAAACAGTATACCTCTACCAAGATATATGAAGTGCCACCACATCTTTTCAAACTGCTGCAGATACAAGAGGGTTTGCGGTAGTAGGTGCTGAGTAATGGGGGAGAGAGCTCAGTTGTGCTGCACTGTATGGACAAAAGTATTGGGACACATGCACATTTATTGTTTCTTTTAAAATCAGGTGTATTAAAAATTATTTATACTTTAGCCTTTGATGCAGTAACTGGTGCTGTTATCCACTACAACCCACTAATGTGATTTTCAGGTTTGTAGACGGTGGAGTGGGTGGATGCCAGTGTTTCAGGGTGCCTCCGTCTCTAAATCCCAGGAGATCAGCAGTTTCTGAAATACTCAACACTAACAACCATACCACGTTGTAAGTCACTTATATCAGCTTTCTTCTCCATTCTGATGCTCTGATGGTTTGAACTGCCTAAATGCATTGAGTTGCTGCCATGTGATTGGCTGAGTTGACATTTACCCAGAGGTGGAAAAAATACATTTACTTTGCTAAAATTCTACTTGAGTAAAAGTAAAAGTACCCATCTAAAAATCTACTCGAGTAAAAGTAAAAGTACCTATCTAAAAATCTACTCGATTAAAAGTAAAAAAGTACTCAATTTAAAATGTACTTTGAGTAAAAGTTACATATTTAATTTTAATTATTTGATGTAAAAAAAGTAAAATAAATCATAAATTAAATTGTTTTTAATGAACTATTATTCCACATAATAATTTGGATCTTTCAGGCAGTATTTGTTCAGACCACCCCATAAAACATTTTCAAGAACAAGTGGCAACAAGGTTTCTATCATCCATTTTTTTTACTGTTAAAAAATAATGGTCATACATGTGACTATAAACTGTATTTTTTATAGTTTTACAGGTCATTGTTATATTTTAACTTCCCATTGCTCTGCTTTAACTGCTATTTACATGTTTTTATTTTACATTCAAGCAGATTGTTTAATGATAAAAATATTTACCACCACATGCTTTCGCAGGTTTGATGTGGGAGTTTTGAAAGCTGACAGCTCTGTCCAGGGGCGGGGCACATTTTGTATTGCATGAGGACGTTATTGCCTCGTTATTCCACGTGCGAGCATCCGTGCGCCTGCGTATCTGCGCCAATTAATATTTTTTTTATTCAGACAATTGTTTTTTTCCCCCAGCATTTTATTTTTTACTCAGTATCGGGGAGTTTTCCAGTGTAGCAAAGTAAATTACTTGTGTCAAAATGTACTTGAGTAAAAATAAAATTACCTATTTTAAAAACTACTTTAAAAATGACAAATTACTCATAAAATCTACTCAATTACAGTAACTTGAGTAAATGTAATTCATTACTTTCCACCTCTGCATTTGCCCTAATGTGCAGTTGGACAGGTATACCTAATAAAGTGGCCAGTGAGTATAGATGAACTGTGTATGAGCATTTGCACAACGAATGAATGCCATGAGTGCAACTTAAAGTAGCAGAATGCATTTATATAAAGATCACAGCATTATCGTTATCACTATAGAAACGATGTCTTTCTTTTTAAACATAGAAATGTTTGGTTCTTTTAAAGCTACCAGTATATATGTAAGTGTGTGAGCTGGATGTGGGTCCATATATTGACCACTGAATTCAGTGATGAGACCCAGTGATATTTTGATCCATTATCGCCCTCTTCTGGGTGAAGAACGTAAACCCCTTTCTGTTTAGTAATTGTGTTATCAAATATTTATAAATGTAATTGATAGTAGGGTAGACATGAAGAAATCAAACAGCATTTAAATATTTCCAAATATGCTAAACATACCCAGTGCTTTTTAATGCTGGATATCCAATAGCAAATACTAATGTAATTTAATATTTCCATTCAGTGTTAGTGAGGTACATTCAAAAAAAAAAAAAAAAAATTGTGACTAATCATGACCAATTGCACTTTTTCTTCTTAAGACTGAAACTTACAATAATGCATATTTAAATGTAAATAAAATAATATATTAGAAAAGAGATTAGAAAAATTCTATTAGATTTATATTAGTGTCAAACGCTTAAATTAATTAAAATTATGATTTAAGAAATGTAAATGCTGAGAGGGGGTATGAGAGTAAGTGTTAGTTTGACTTATTGTATGAGATTAGTGAGATGTAATGCATATTTTAGCATAAAAACATATACATATACATATATATATATAACATATACATACATAAAAACAATCTACATATAAATTTAGTAAAATGTCACCAGGCTCTGTAAAAAAAAAAATATTATGTGAGAAAGCTGCTGCCAAACTTTAAAATTAATAATTTCCTTTTTTAAAAAGTTTAACACTTTAAAGTTTCGAGATTAATTACATGCATTTGAATAAACACATCATTTGCATAAATAATACAGCTTCACAGTTTAGATTAATAATTTATATAATTAGACTTTCTGAACTGATGTATTTAGTTTAGCATTTGTTTTGTTTTACTGTTTTATAGTGTGTTTAGTTAGTAACTTATAATCCAGTCTGACTGACCTCCCTGACCAATCAGCTGCCAGTTCCTTTAAAACACTGGAATTAAGCTTGTATCTGTGTGTGTAGTTAATTATTTGTTGATTACTGATGTGTAATGCACCTTGAACAGTGAACACTGTGGTCAAATCCACTTAAAACGATTGACGAAATAAATACTGTACAATGCATTTATTACCAAAAACATTTAATTTACATTTCCCATGCACACAGCAATAGTAATATAATCCTGTTGGAATTAAAAACAGACAAATAAACATACAGTTATGGTTGTTAAATGTTGTTAGTGGTTGTTTTTCTGAATTTTGTATTGTACTCAGCTCTTATCAGTGATTTTGTTGCGTCCAGAAACCAGATTAATGCAGCAGCTACTGCATGCTTATAATATAATGTTGGATTTATGCTGACATGCCCAAAATCATGGGACAAGAACAAGCAGTGTCCTATGGAAGCTAAAGAACACTGCACTGACCTGCGTGATTACATTGTGGGTGTCCATTGTCCAAGGACAGTTCTAGCCAGATGCAGCCGGTCACAATCATTACCACCCACTGCACTGTCCAATGTGGGTGGTAATGACTTCTACGATGTAGTCCCATTAACACGATGATCACAAGATAACACCACACAACTTACACAACTGACTACAAATTTGAGTCTTCCCAAGCCTTTCCCTGAGGTAACACCTCGTGATCAATTTGAATACATGTATATATACTATCCCATGACTTCTGGCATGTCAGGGTTTTTTCAGCACATCACCACCATCATGACATCTTTCTTTATCCACACTTTATCCAAATAGAGAATACTACTGGTCCCCTCCACCATCCTGGAACACAATGTGGGAATCCAGGACAAGCACAGTCACTTTACTGGTATAGTCCATAATAACGCCATGCTAGTCTCCAGCTATTGGGATTTCTTAGCATTTTGTCTGGCTGCTTTTCTCTTCAGCTGCAGGGTCTTCAGCTCTGTCATGGTTGAGAATGTCCTCTTCACCCATACAGCCTGAAACACATACATCAAACCCAGCGTCAGATCAGATATAGTGACAGTGCGTGAGTTTTAGTACGTTTTAGCATGCTAAAAAGTACTTTTAAAACGTGTATTGTGGTGCAGTCTCTTTTAAGAGAGAATCTAAGTGCTAATTCTGCATTTTGTTTTTGGTTTAACAGTGCATGAATGAGCAGATGGAGACTAAGTAAGCTGTTCTGATGTCTCCATGTTTGCAGTAGCTCTTGTATCAGCATCATTAGCAGCACTGTGGTGGCTTAGGTAACCAGCAAACAAGCCATTTTGGCCAGAAAATGATCCCATGACCTACAAGTCACTTTGATTTAAGAATAAATATACATGAAGCTTTGGAAAAAATTAGGACAGCACTTTAGTTTCTGAATCAGTTTCTCTGATTTTGCTATTCTATAAACTACGGACAACATTTCTCCCAAATTCCAAATAAAATTATTGTAATTTAGAGCATTTATTTCAGAAAATGAGAAATGGCAGAAATAACAAAAAATATGCAGAGCTTTCAGACCTCAAATAATGCAAAGAAAACCAGTACATATTCATAAAGTTTTAAGAGTTCGGTGGAATAACCCTGGTATTTAATCACAGTTTTCATGCATTGGAACATTGGAATGGTCTCCTCCACCAGTCTTACACACTGCTTTTGAATAATTTTATGCCTTTACTCCTGGTGCAAAAATTCAAGCAGTTCAGCTTGGTTTGATGGCTTGTGATCATTGACAGAGCACAGAGTCGCTGTCGTTCCCAGTCTCTTCCACCGTGTTATAATATCACTGACAGTTGGCTGTGGAATATTTAGTAATGAGTAGTGAAATTGCACGACTAGACTTGTTGCTGCACAGGTGCTGCATTCTATCACGGTACCACAGTGCGGGAGTTCACTGAGCTCCTGAGAGCCTGAGACCCATTCTTTCACTAATGTTTGTAGAAGCAGTCCCAGCATGAGTAGCTGCTGCTTTAGTACACCAGTGAACATGGAAGTTTAATATAGTATATAGTGAATTAATTTAATTCTTTATATACCTGCTTGACACACCTGGGGCATGCAGTTGTTTGTAATAAACAGGGCTTGGATCTGCTTAAATATGTCAAAATGACCAAACCAATGAAACTGGTTGTTTGGAATAAAACCTAAAAATGCAAATTATACATATATACCGTTTTCCTACTTACATTGGCAATTTCTTATACATGAGCTTTGGCATGATAGCAATTATACACAGTACAGACACCTACTGATCATATCAGCTCATATCTTTACATTAAGTGCTCCTTTTAAGAGGCTTTGTATTATAGACCTCAACTTTACCCCACACCATCCATATTAAATGCCAAATTGTAATTACGTTATCAACTAAGGAAACAGACACGTATAAAACACTCTGTAGCCTTCCTATAGCTTCCAACTTTGTGTACATGAGCTATTGTAATTTTCTTTTTACATGTTTTTATTTTTTGTATCTTCGTTAATAGGCAGCTGCTTAAAGTAGCCCACAACTTTTGAATTTTGGAGTCAGAGTATTTATTAAGCTCATATTAAGCTTGACCACATGATGAATAATATGACATTAATAATAATAGTAATCTTACCACAATGATGATGCTGTTGAACAAGAGTGGCACTGAATACACCAACGATATGAACATTCCCTTGGAGTCAAAGTACTGGAACTTTGAAAATGACCTGCAGTTAAAAACAGACTCCTGATGAAACATTTGAGGAGTAAACAACAGTTTGAATGTGAAGTAAATTACAAAGGAAAAGTAGAATAACACAATTGGATTGAGTAACTTGCCTCCAGTTCATGGCTGCCACTTCATTCAGATACTCTGCACTATAAACCATGGCAACTGAGGATGGCAAATATTTCATGTTAATTATGACATTTTAAGCCAGCAATAATTTAACAAAGGTAATATAACTCACTAGCAGTGTTGAGAGAGCTAAAAAATATGCAGAATTGTGCCACATTTGTCCCCATATAACATTTTGCACTAGTTTACAAGCTATGATTATAATCAGATAATCATTTTTTTAACGATTTTTTAACCATGGCAGGAATAATCAGTGATTATTTCTGCCATGGCCTCCACCAATTCTATATGAAAGAAACAGCTGAATGTGCTATCTCATTATTTATAGAAAATCATTACTTTGTGAGAGTAAGTTATTATTATGAGATAGTAAATCATTATTTTGAGATACTATCTCATTATTTTGAGATAGTAAGTTATCATTATGAGATAGTCAGTTAATATTTTGAGATAGTAAATCATTATTTTGAGATAGTAAGTCATTATTATGAGATACTATCTCATCAACTTGAGATACTATCTCATCATTTTAAGATGGTGAGTAATTATTTTGAGATAGTAAGTCATCATTATGAGATAGTCAGTTGTTATTTTGAAATAGTAAATCATTATTTTGAGAAACGTTCTCATTATTTTGAGATACTATCACATTACTTAAAGAAAAAATAACTTTTTGTCCAAAAGCAAACATACTTGCTTCTCAAAATAATGATTTAGTATCTTCAAATAAAGCCTTACTGTCTTAAAATAATGACTTAGTACCTCAAAATAATGACTTAGTACCTCAAAATAATGACTTAGTACCTCAAAATAAAGACTTAGTACCTCAAAATAATGACTTAGTACCTCAAAATAATGACTTAGTACCTCAAAGTAATGACTTAGTACCTCGAAATAATGATTTAGTATCTCCAAATAAAGCCTTACTGTCTCGAAATGACGACTTAGTACCTCAAAATAATGATACAGCAGTTTACTTAATAATAAGAAAAATGGTCTGGGTATGTTTTTTCTATTTTAGGTGGCGGGAATAGGCTTCCATACGCATATGTTGCTTCATAGTCTGAATGACTTCAGTATTTATTTACTTTAATATTATTCAAACAGTGTACACTGACCCATCAGTAGGAAGTGGCAGATCTGTAGTCTGTAGTATCTGCAGGTGAAGAGAGTAAAAGCGAAGCACAGGAGATGAAACATCAGCAGCCCCAGCAGCCATGGCTCAGTCCACTCGATCTACACAGAGAAAACACAGTAAAACAGCATTATTAAACCCCCTGATCAGGGTTATTCTATAATAAATAACAGGCCTGCAGTGTCAGACAGACAGCAGAGGGCTGGTTAACTGCCTAACACTGTCTAAAACGCCTCAAAAACCACTGATCCTGTTCTTACAGACTGCAGGAAGGTCCAGGCTGAGGTAACTCTTATATTGCTGAATCCATCTACAGGCGCTGAGCTGATATTCTGGGGTTTCTGAGCGGAGACCATTCTGATTATTAATAACTCTGAGCACTAACCCGAACCTACACCATAACACTGACTTCCGCATTCGTCACTGCTCTCGCTGCTCACACTCACACACTTCAAAATAAGAGTCTCTTTCGGTAAAACATAGAACATACACACGCATCAGATTTTTAACATCCGATTAGAAGATCTATGGAAGTCCTTTCCCGCCACCTAAAATAAAAAAAACTGCATATACTGCACTGCATAAATATATTATTACTAAGTAAATTGTTATCTCATAATTTTTGAGGTATCAAGTCATTATTTTGAGATACTAAGTCATTATTTTGAGGTAATAAATCATTATTTTGAGATACTAAGTCATTATTTTGAGATTTTGCTTTTGGAAAAAGACGTTTTTTTCTTTTAAAATAATGACTTACTATCTCATAATAACTTACTATCTCATAATAATGACTTACTATCTCATAATAATGACTTACTATCTCATAATAGCTTGCTATCTCATAATAATGACTTACTGTCTCATAATAATGACTTACTATCTCATAATAGCTTACTACCTCAAAATAATGACTTACTACCTCAAGATAATGATTTACTATCTCAAAATAATGACTTACTATCTCAAAATAATAGTATCTCAAAATAATGACTTCATAACTAAAAGTAATGATATAGCACATGTGTCAAACACAAGGCCCGCGGGCCAAATGTGGCCCGCCACGTCTTTTTATGTGGCCCGCGAGAGCTTGTAAGATCTTAGTGTCTATAATAAATAGGTCAGAAGCGTTCTTTGACCAAAAAATACATTTCCCACAATGCTTGTCGATTGTATTACCCGCAAAGTTACGGCTTACTGCCACTACACGGCAGTGTAGTCATTGATGTGGAAACCCTGCCGGAGGGAAGGTGTAACTTCGCGGGTGGAATTGAGACATATAAATGTTTATCCCATAATGTCCAGAAAAAGAGAAGCTGATGCAGACGGACGGCTGTGCTTCAAGGCGAAAGACCGGTATGCCTTTTGTGTTACGAAGAGTGTTACTGACCAAAATAAACGCTTTTTAGGAGAGATATAAGTTCTGTGTAAATATTTATAAGACAATAGCTGACAAAATCTGTTTTAATGACGTTAATAAACATCACTGTGACAGCGCTAGTCGCAGTTTCACCGCAGCAAAGTACGAGGACGTGAATCACTTATCTAACCAGCCTTTACTGATTTCTGCCCTCAATAACCCTTTCAATAACCTCCAATAGCCTTTAATAGTCTTCAGTAGCCTTCAACAGTCTAACCTTGCAGCCGTGGTGTGTCCACTAAACTCCGTAGTTATAAACATCCTGAGGTTAGCAGCGCGATAACTGACCTGTTTATAATGTAATCCCAGCAGTGACTCATGCTCTAAACGGCTGCTGTTAGCTGATTGGGCTGAAAGATGAACTGTAGAGAGCTGTATTATTCGGTTACAAAAATCTTTATTTCATACACAGAAGAACTTAAAAATTTTAAAAACGCTCCAGACTGGCTGAGCTGAGCCCTGTAGCCCGTGGCTGGGCTGTAGCTCTGACTCAGTAAAGACTGTGGACTTGTGGTGCTGCTGCTGCAGCTCCCACTAGTGGTTGGATGAGGAACTGCTAAATCTGAGGAAATGCTATGTTCTTAACAGCTCACAATTTTTGATTTTATATTTATTAAGCCTTATTTCAGTTAATAATTTCAAAGTTAATATAACTTGATGTCATTTCTATTCACTTGAATAGTTTGGTTCTTGATTGATGGAGTTTTTGGATTTCATGACATGACAAATTAAAAGGATTTATGTTAATAGAGCAACAAGCAAACATTTTTTCCATGCAACTGTAATATTTGATTGAATAAATAATATATTGAGAGTTATTTAACATTAAGGAGTAATTACATTCATTTACATATATTACATTTGGTTACATTTTATTACATTTATAAGTTACATCTGGCCCTCGGAGGACAGCCAATATGCCAATGTGGCCCTCGGCCAAAATGAGTTTGACACCCCTGCCATAGGCTATATACAGTCTATGTTTTATACAGTATGTATGATATTTGTGCTGCTGCGCAGCTCCAGACTGTAGGTGGCGGTACCGCTGCCCGCTGCTGCTCAGTCCGCCATAAAGCTCCAGCAGCAGCGGCAGCAGCACTGGTAGCAGCACTGGTAGCCATTACGGGTGTTTTCTTACTGGCGCTTGTGTGTCTCCGCTCCCGCTCCTCTACCCGCCGAGCCCGCGTTTACCGCCCGCCCCGATGAAGGAGTTCCGCCCGGACTGACTCTGGGAGAATGGGGGTTTTAAACATTTCAGACCAGGTGAGAAAACCTGCACGGCTACAGACCGAGTCTGCGCAGCTACACTACACTAGCGCCAGCTAACAGCGCTGATTAGCTGCTGGTTTTAGAGGCAGTGTTCTGCCGAGATGTGCTGCCCTGTTAAATCGTGCTACCCTAGTGTATAATAGCTAACTAGTTAGGTACACAAGGCAAACATACAATAAGCACTAGAAGTGTGTAGCTGTAGGTCTCGGATATTTACTGTAGCTCATCCGGGTGAGTTTAAGATAATTAGCTTAAACTCTAGGTTATTCATGGTGATTAGAAACATAGGTTTCATATTAAAATTTGTTCTTGTTTTTTTGCTGCTTGTTATCGGCATTTATTTAATTATGTAACGTTAGCTATGTATGTAGCTTTGTAGCTAAGTAAATCACATAACCAGATAATGAGGTTTGAGAAAAAAGGAAAAGTTGTATTTTTTTATTGTATATTATTAGATTATTGCTTGTTGTTCTCAGTTATTTTTTCTTATGGTTTAATCAATGCCATTTACACTGTTACTTAAGCAGACAACGAGATATGAGCGAGAGAAAGAAATTGTGTTTGTGTTTAGAATAATTGTTTTTGTTTTTTATGGTTTTAATAATTGCCATTTATACCATATAGCTATCTAACTCACTGAAGCAGGCGAGATTGTGAGAAAGAAAGGAATTGTAGTTTTATTGTATATTTTTAGATTAATTGCTTATTTTCTTATTTTTAATTATGATTTAATAATTGCCTTTTACACTATATAGCTATTTAACTCACATTGTTTAATAATCTCAAGCAAAAAGGAATAGGTTCTAATGCAATGTTTATTTTAAACAAATAGCTAGCTAATAACTGTGGGGTGTGCGCATGCGCAGTGGCAGTGAGGAGCACATATCGGCAGGTAGCATAACTCGGCGGTGCTGGTGCGGCTAGCTGTCTGTTAGCAACCGTGTTAGCTTTAGCACTTTAGCTCGCTAAGGATTACCTAAAGGCGTTAGCTGTTCATGTAATAGCTAACGCTAACTAGCTTAGCTAGCTGTAGCTAACAGTGCTTGGTTTGGCTATGTAGGGTTAGCTTAGCTAACGGTTATTTCTGCAGATACAGTAGTGTTATGTAGTTTTTAATGTTATATTTGTGTTAATTTAGCTGAGATGTTGCGTTATTGTTTGCTGCGGGTTACCCTATCTAGCTAGCTAGGCTAACTTTAGCCCGCCTAACAAAATAACGCAGTTTTTTCTTTCACTTTCTGATTGAGTGAGTATATTTAATGTAATAAATGCATTTTATTGGCTTGTTCAGGTAAAAAGATTCAGACTGAACGCAGGCATTGAGATGCTTAAGATACTTTAACTATATACTAGTGCTTTTTAAAAAATGAGTATCATTGAAAATGTACTTAAAGTAATTCAGTTCAAAATGTGTAACTCATAATATATGTGTGATCTGTTTTAAATGTTTATTTCTTTTATTGTTGTTGATTTTAGCCAATGAAAACCCAAAAATCAGTAGCATAGAAAATAAGAACAATTGGTACTTTTGGCAGTGTGGGCAGTGTGCCAAATCCTCCTGAAAAATGAAATCTACAACTCCATTAAAGTTGTCAGCAGAAGGAAACATGAAGTGCTGTAAGATTTTCTGGGAAAACACTGCACTGATTTGATAATAAAACACAGTGGATCAACACCAACAGATGACACGTCTTTCCAAACCATCACTGACCATCAGTTAATTTTTGCGTTTAATTTGCAAAGCAGAGTCTGGAGGAAGAGTGGAGAGACACACAGTCCAAACTGCTTGAGGTCTAGTGTGAAGTTTCCACAATCAGTGATGTTTTGTAGAGATATGTCAATCTTGCAGCACTTCATGCTTCTCTCTGCTGACAACTTTTATGGAGATGCGGATTTTGTTTTCCAGCAGGACTTGACACAATGCAAACACTGTCAAAAGTACCAAGTGTTCTTAAATAATATTAAACTTTTCATTGGCTGTAAGCTGTAATCAACAATAAAATAAATAAACACTTAAATAGACCTATTAAAATTATGATAAATACTAAGCACTGAGGGAAGGTGTTTTCCTTTAGGTGGTTTAAGGGTACATTCTCTGGAGTGATGGAGCTTTGGGACAGAGCCAATTCCTTTGAGATGATTTGAAGATGCAGAGCTAATTATCCACCTGATCTCAGGTTCACAAGCAAATGATCGGAGCATCTAATAAAAGCTTGTTATAGATGCATACAGTATATAAGTGCTCATTTAATTCCAAATTTTTATTCTTCATTAAGATATATAATTGTTAAAAATGTAAAAAAGAAAAGAAAAGAGGAATACTCAACTATAGCTTTGGATAGTACACAGTAAAAGGTTGAATTTTTGGGCTGTTTTTCCTTCATGTTTTATAACCTTCTCCTCGTTTGCCCTCCTCAGCCACCTCTGGTCCAGGCAATATTTAATCGGAATGCAGATGAAGTTCAGTTATTTTTGCACAAGAAGGATGAAGTCAATGCACTGGTACGTGGTTCTCTACTGAATGTTATGTGTAGTAGGATTTAGGCCTGTCACAATATGTTTGTGTTGGCACAATATACAGTATTGTCCCAGAATAAATTGTGATAATGATATTTATATTTTAAGGACCAAGAGCGACGCACACCTCTGCATGCTGCTGCTTGGTTGGGGGACGTCCATATAATGGACCTCCTCATTTCTGCAGGTATTGTTGATGCACAGCATTGATGTTTCAATACATTGGGTTATTTTAATATTTCTTTATTTATTTATAAATGCTTAATAACTGGCTTAAAAGGGCTATACTTTTCTATGTTATCTTCTGTAACTTGTTCTCTTGTTGTTTAGGTGCGAATGTCAATGCAAAGGACCATGTGTGGCTAACACCGTTACACAGGGCAGCTGCCTCCAGAAATGAGGTGAGTCGGCTGAATGAACAGTGTGTGTTCTGTCTCAATGAGTGACCACATGTTCTTGTTTGCCTACAGTTGAGTCAGGACTTAAAATGGGCTTATTTACATTTGTGGTTGGAGATATTTTAGACATGCAAACACAGGATTGCCGGGAGTATGTCAAGTCTCTGTCTGTTGTGGACCTTTTAAAAAGTGCTATGTTACAGTGACTGCTCTAGTTATGATATTATGGTCACCTGTTCAATAGCTATGTTAACATCTATCTTACTAGACAACAGTGAAATTGCATTGTGCACATTAATCTGCTGGCTATCTTAATCCCCCTTTGACTAGTTCCCTATCCATTGAAAGCGTGCCCAGTCCATTCAGTTGTGGGCCAGGCTTTGTAGTAGCTGGTAGCCAGTGTGTTTGTGCTGCTGTAGGGACAGGACCATAAGATTGGACACTATAGTTATTATAGATGCTTCCTGCTCCTGATGAAAGTGGGAAAATAAACTTTAACAGAGTAACAAGTCCTCTCTGTTCCAGTGTGGAGCAGTACAGAGTGGTACCTAGTAACCTAAGCAAACAAACCTGGCAGTGAAAAAACCCAGATGACTCTGGAATCCCCACCCAGGACCAGTGATGTTTTAGGCTTTTTTTAATTGCAGTCCGGATACAAGACCTTTATCACTGAGTAGATGTGTGACATTTTTCACAGACGTCCCCCTGAGAAACTAATCCAGTTAAGGCTTAAGATGTATTACAGAGTGATATATTTTAATCATTTATTTATTTTATTGTTGATTATGGCAAAAATCTGCATAAATTTGGTTATATAAGATCAATTTGTACTTTTGGCAACGGGGTGTCCTGCTGGAATGAAATCCGCATGGCATGATGCTTTTCAATGATATACTATTCAAATTGTTTGAGATGCATTAGTTTCTCCCACTATATCGACTCCAACCATCCATTCACTGGAGCCAGTCCATCTACTCTTTCTATCCTCCATTTACAATTACATTGACCCTTTTTGTCTATTATACCTACTCTGTCCATCCATTTATTGTACCCGCAATATCCATTTGCTACAACCACTCCGTCTCGTTTGATCCTTGGTGAATTCTTTACATCCATCCAAACAATCCCCCATCCATCTACTGCATTCACAGCATCCACTATCAGAGTAGTTGGCACCAGGGATGTTTCAGTGCCTTAAATTTTTTTTAATATACAGCTTCTATTAGTTACTGAATAATTTATTGTGATTAATCTATATGCAGTTCAGGAGATTAAATGGCCTGTTTTGATTTTCTTGCAATATGTAAGCATACCTGAAGATAATCTGTTCATATTGTTGTTTGCAGCCCTGCTGCTGCACAGAGCCAAAGCAGACCGGTCTATACTGGATGAAAATAAGAACACCGCCCTGCATCTGGCCTGCAGCAAGGTATGACCAGCCTTCAGCTTCACATTGCTTTTATTGGTCAGTATCTGTTGGTTGTATTTAAACAAGGACATCTGTCACCTGCTGACGAACGTTCCTGTGCTGCCTTTAGGCTCATGAGATGTGTGCCATGCTGATCTTGAAAGAGATTCACAATCCCGTTCTCATCAATGCAACCAACAGTATGCTACAAATGTAAGTTCTGTTCAATGTATTTTTCCTTAATGCTATATTTTAGCCGCTAACCACATCGCTAGTTCCTTATCCGTTCTGAGGTGAGTATATCGGACTGTAGCCTGCATGTTTACTGTGTTAAAACAAGCTACCTGGGATAAATTGCTAGCTGATAGCGCCCTGGGTTATTGGAACACTCAGGGTTCCTCAGTCTAGTGCTATCAAGCGGCATTTGCTAGCGCTAAGTGCTGCTGCTAACTAAACTAAAATACTGCAAATCTATGCTTACTATAAATAAACAGAAGCACTTTTCTCACTCAAATAGTTTTCAGAGCTTGTTTGACTTATTTATATCAAGCGAAACCTGCTTGAATTAACAGGGAAACAATACTATTGGTCCCTACTATTGGTGCTATACTTCCGCTTTATAATCCAGTGTGCTTTGTATGAAAATAGACCAGAAAATCGACGTTCATTGATGGCGCTTATCCTATAAGCGCCTTATAGTCTGTAAAGCACGGTAAATTTCCTGCTTTTTTTTATTAATTTTTTTAGGCCTCTTCACATAGCAGCCCGGAATGGCCTGGCCACAGTAGTTCAGGCTTTGCTGAATCGTGGAGCCACAGTGCTGGCAGTGGATGAGGAAGGTAAGGACTATGCTTCAAATTATCCCTTGAGGCACCACGCACACCCTAGTAAAGAAAATCAATACTTTAAAAGTTGAAAGTCTGTCATTTTGAACAATTTTAACAACTTTACGACTGCACTTGAGGATACTTTTAAAGACAATCAAACACATTGTGATGAAACTGGCTCTCATCAGGAGTGCCCCAGGAAAGGAAGAGCAAGAGTTTTCTCTGTTGTACAGAAAACCACAAGTTAACAGCTCCCCAGATAAGAGCACCTAAATGCTTCAGAGTATTTTGGTTTGTTTAACACTATTAAGTTACTACAAGATTCCTTATGTGTTTCTTCATAGTCTGGGTGACTTCAGTTTAAAAAAATTAAGATAAAAAAAAATAAGAAGGTGTGTAAAAAAAAAAAAAAAAAAAAAAAAAAGTGTAAAAATATACAGTAATTCCATTTCTGACCGCCTGTGTCTGCGTATTTCAGGTCATACCCCTGCCCTGGCATGCGCCCCCAACAAAGCAGTGGCTGACTGCCTAGCTCTCATTCTCTCAACCATGAAGCCTTCTTCCTCCTCCCCCTCGTCTCCCAGCCTGAACCTGCTCAAACACTGCGGCATCACGGCCGCCTGCCCCCCTCTGCCCAACGGAAGCCTTCGCCACACTTACGGCAAGGATCGACACGGCGCCACCATCGGCCTGGACGGCTGCCTGACCGAGTGAGGCGTTCCCTGGAAATGTACAACACTCAGAATACCTCTCTCTGTGTGTGTGTGTGTGTGTGTTCGTATGGATGCTCAGTTTGGTCTTCTCTCCTTTAGACACCTAGTCAAAACGATATGCAACTACAGCCACATAACCCTCCTGCCCCATTTATCACCAGGTTTTCTTTAGCCTTTAGTCGAAGACGACGAGGAATTAATAGAATTGGTTTTATTTATTTGTGGTAGTTCTTGATGACCATTTTCAAGAATCTGATATTCCAAGCCATCTATTGTAGTAGGATTTACATGAGTGCTAACTAAGTGGTTTTAGGACTTTTTCCTTTCTTGTTTTTTTTTTTTATAATTTAAGCCCAGTTTACTTGGCTAAGGTTAGTATTATGCATCTGTGCATCTTCTCGGTCACAGTGGCGACAAGCGTGCGGTTTTCATATCATGCTTCCCATGTCTTGAGAAGCTGTGGCCTTGCGTAGGAATTTACAGCCTATCCTGTTAAACGGGTCACTCTAAACTAGCATGAAGGTGCGGGCCAGGAGTTAGATGGGCTTAAATTTTTTTCTTTGTGTGTGTGGTTGAGAGTCTAGGTGTTTGTGGTATGTGGTGTGTTCTCTTTTTTTTTTTTTTTTTTTTTTTTTTTTCGTATTTACTTTTTTTTTTCTTCGTAAATTGTATTCACTAAAACAGGGAAGACTATCAGCCTATATATTCAGCTTTTATACCCTTCTTCTCCCCCCTTATCTCTTCCTTTTTCCTCTTTTTTTTTTTTTTCTCCCCCTCTTCATTTGCTGTTTATTTGCAACTTCAGACCCCCCCCCCCCTCCTTCTTTCCCACTTTCTCAATGTTCACTGTGAGCCCTCTGAATTCAAGTTTACAACTCTTCTTCATAGTGTGTGCGTGTGTGTGATTATATATAATCTTGGTGAGTTTCTGGGTTTGTGCAGGTGGGCGTGTGACTTTGGTACCGAAGCAACAACCTAATTTTCTACTGGCGGCAGGGGAAAGGGGGGATGGGGATTGAAAGGGCATAGGTTGGAGTTCTTTTTTTTTAATTATAATTTTTTTTTTTTTAGTATGTTTCGATCTGATGGGGCATAATAAGAGTCCCCAAGCCTTACGCCAAGCCGTTCCAAAACACTGCGTCCATTAATTGTTGTTTATTATTATTATTATTATTATTATTATTAATATTAATAATATCTGAGCAGCATTAGCATTATTACCTCCCGCACATATGCACAAGTTTCTGGCATTGTCGACGGAGGAACTTTTGTGAATTTTCTTCTTTAATTGTATTTTTTGGGTCCGAAATTCATCATAGTCTCTCTCTTGCACTTCTAAACCCCAAACTTGATGGACGGCCTCGCTCTTTCACACCCCGCCCAGCCTTGCCCCGCCCCTACCTGTGCCCCCTCAAAACCTCAAGCCATTCATTTTTGTGTGACAATGCAATCCTGAAAGCACTTTGCCTTGTTAATTCATAGTAGGAGCTTGTAAATGGTTAATTGTTACTAACAGATGTGAACATCTGTACATGTATTTAAGTAAGAAGGAGCATTTATCTTTGTTTGGAATTTGGCATTATATTCTACAGACTCGGTCTCTCTGACTTTAAAATATGTTAAAAAGAGGAAACCCATACATTTACGTTTGTCAGTTTCATAATATGCTGCAGCCAGTAGGTCTTTTGTGCTATTGCTACGTAATGGTCGGTGTACTGTGCTTTTTCCTGTCTGTTTTGGATTAATCCAGCACTGTATGAATGAAGTGGATGGTTACGATTTCTGTTTTTACTTCCCTCTACGTAATACTTACTCCTCCTATTTCTAGTCAATGTGACCTTTGTGGTAAAAGCACTAAAGAAATAACGTTTAATTGAATTTAATGTTTTTTTTTTTTTTTTTTTTTTTTTTTTTTTTAATAACCTTTAGCATAAATTTAAAGTGTAGACAAAATTTAAATATGTTGACCTATCAAATGACCTTGATTGATGTATAAGGGGCATTATGAGGTCTTTTTTTTTTTTTTTTTTTTTTTCCTTCTCTCCCCCGATTCACTCATGCCTGTGCAACACAGACTAGTGCACTAATCACCACCGTGCCAGTTCCCCCCCATCAGGGTCCTGATCACGGAAGAACAGGGTGAAATGAGGATAATAATAATAATAATAATAATAATAATAATAATAATAATAATAATAATAATAATAATAATAATAAAAAAGTGTGCTGAGAAACAGAAACATGACAACAAAGTGCTGTAAAATCAGAATCCATGTAAACTTGATTGAAATTTTGACAAAAAAAAAAACTTTCCTCTTGCATCGCTTTAAAAAGTTTTATATATATATTACAATATACAAAAGAAGTAGAACCCAAGAACATTTCACACCAGATTTCTCCTTTAACTAAAATGATGATAAAAGGGAACAGTTAAATAAATGCACTTAAACGATACTTGACATTTGAACAAAAATTAAATAAATTTATGAAAGTAAAAAAGAGAGAGAATAAAAGAACACATATAAAAGTAACTTATTTTAAAAACTACCAAAGGTTTGTATGATTTAAAATTTAATCAGTCTGTTTAATAGTCATTAAATTAATCAAACTTATTTACACTCCAGTAACCGTTAATTGTTTTCACGTCAGGAGGGCATGATGCCAGTCTCTGTACTGTTCCTCAGCCCCTCAGCCGCCCCCAATGCTCGCTGCGATGTCCTCCTCAGACAGAGCGATACACAACATAATGGCTCCCCCTACCAGCAGCCCCACACACTGCAGGAGGAAACGCTTCACTGCACCCAGAGGACCACGATCTCATGCAGCATCTCCGGCATCTGTGCATTTAAAAAGGTGTCATTAAAAACCCAGTGCATTCATATAAATAACTAAAGATACCCCACCTTGTAGTATTTTTGCTTATACTACCTAAAAGCATCTTCATTACAAATTGGTATTGATTGATTACTTACACCGTGTTCCAAATTATTATGCAAATTGGATTTAACGATTAAAGATTAGTTTGCCAGGTGAGCCCAATTAAAGGAAAACTACTTAAGAAGGATGTTCCACATTATTAAGCAGGCCACAGGTTTCAAGCAACATGGGAAAGAAAAAAGGAGCTCTCTGCTGCCGAAAAGCATCAAATAGTGAAATGCCTTGGACAAGGTATGAAAACAAGCGTGAAAACTCAAGCGTGATTATCATACTGTGAAGAAGAGATTTGGGGCTGATTCAGAGCACAGACGAGTTTGTGTAGATAAAGGCAAAATGAGGTAGGTTTCTGCCAGGCAAGTTCATAGGATTAAGGGAGCAGCTGCTAAAATGCAGCTGCAAATTCAACAAATGACCATTTTCAGTTCTTTACAACCTATAAAATAGTTTGGAAGAGTGCATTTTGAGTTTTTTGTTTTATTTTTTAAGGAATTTACTGTTGGCATCAGGAGGTTTGTTCAATAAAATTCAATTTATACTCTTACGGGTGATGACTTTTATTATACTGACTAGTGCTGGGCGGTATGACCAAAAATGCATATCATGGATTCTGATGGTTTCAGAGTGGGTGTGTGAGTGGGTGTGTGAGGGAGACGGAGCGAGAAGCAGGGGAAGAGAGAGAGAGAGAGAGATAAACGCAGCATCTAAATATAGAAAAATAATGGAAAACACGCTGTATTTTGTTATTTTATCGGCAAGTAAAGCTCTGGGTTGTCAACCAGATAACCTGAAAGTGGAATGATAAGCCAAAGAGTGAGAAAGAAGTGAAACTCTCCCTCGTAAATTTAAGTTCTGCTGCTGAGGTCTGCACGAGACTCCGCTAGCGTCAGCCCTATCGGCTAACAGCACCCGAGTTAGCTGAAGTTCTCTTCCCCAGTGAACTGAACCAGAAAGAGACTGGATACCAGCTATTAGTGCACAGTTTTCACCTCCATTATCACCAGATTATTATTATTATTAGTAGTAGTAGTAGTAGTAGCAATGGTGTTAGTGGAAGTATTAGTATTCTAAACATTATCACTACAGTTTAATTGATAATTTCCTCTTTTTTCCATATGTGCAGGAAGCTACTAAATAGCTAATGCGAATTACATGTTATGTTGGCTCTGTTCCGCATCACAATGGAACAACATTCAAACCAAATTATTTTCTCCAAATAAATTATGACTACATTTTGGGGTCTTAAAAAGGTCATGAAAAGCATTAAATTAAACTTTTAACATGGTGCAAGAACCCTGCAAAGAAAAGGGGTACCCCCAAATTTATTTGTCAGCCTCTAGTTTTTTAAATTAATAATTCTGAACCTAGCCCTTTGAAAAAAGGTTTGAGTGTGGGCCCACAATAGTTCTGTGTGATAATTAATATACAGTGCCCTCCATAATTATTGGCACCCCTGGTTAAGATGTGTTCTTTAGCTTCTCATAAATTGAGTTTTGTTCAAAGTAATATAGGACCACGATGGGAAAAAAAAGTAAATCCAACCTTTAACTCAAGTAAATTTTAAGGGGGAAATAAAATCCCTGACTAAGAAATAATTATTCTTCATAAAATCACCTGTTCCACAATTATTGGCACCCCTAACAATTCTTAGGAAATAAATTTAATAAAAGTATTTCTGTCACTTCTACAGTAGATTACGAAGTTGATCAGAGTATGTAGGAACATTTAATTAGTAATTCACAACTTCCTGTTTCCCTGGGGTATAAATATGACGTGACACAGAGGCCATTTATCTTCAACATGGGAAAGACAAAGGAACATACCATTCAAGTGAGGCAGATGTGTGTTGACCTTCACAAGTCAGGCAATGGCTACAAGAAAATCGCTACTCGCCTACACCTGTCCATATCTACTGTCAGAGGAATTATTAAGAAGTTTAAAACAACTGGAACAGTGGTAAACAAGCCTGGACGAGGACGCAAGTTTATTTTGCCACCACGCACAGTGAGGAGGATGATAAGAGAAATAAAAAGTTCTCCAAAGCTCACTGTTACAGAATTGCAACAAATGGTAGCTTCTTGGGGTCACAAAGTCTCCAAAACAACCATCAGGCGCTATCTACATGCCAACAAGCTGTTTGGGAGGCATGCACGGAAGAAACCATTTCTCACTCACAATCATAAACGCAAACGTTTGGAGTTTGCTAAGCGGTACTGGGACTTCAACTGGGACCGTGTGCTTTGGTCAGATGAAACAAAGATAGAGCTTTTTGGCAACAAATGCTCTAAGTGGGTCTGGCGTAACACAAGAGCTGAGTATGCAGAAAAGCACCTCATGCCCACTGTGAAATACGGGGGGGGATCAGTGATGCTGTGGGCCTGTTTCTCTTTCAAAGGCCCTGGGAACCTTGTTAGGGTGCATGGCATCATGAATGCTCTAAAATACCAGGACATTTTAAAACAAAATCTGGTGGCTTCTGCCCGAAAGCTGAAGATGGGTCGTCACTGGGTCTTTCAGCAAGATAATGACCCTAAACATGTGGCCAAATCTACACAGAAATGGTTCACCGCACACAGAATCAAGCTCCTCCCATGGCCATCTCAGTCCCCAGACCTCAACCCCATTGAAAACCTGTGGGGTGAGCTGAAGAGGAGAGTGCAGAGGAGAGGACCCAGGTCGTTGGATGATTTAGAGAGAATGTGCAAAGAGGAATGGTCAAAGATCCCTCTTTCTGTATTCTCCCATCTTGTGAAACATTACAGGAAAAGATTAGGTGCTGTTTTGTTGGCAAAAGGGGGTTGTACAAAGTATTAACATCAGGGGTGCTAATAATTGTGGCACACATGATTTGATGTTAAATAATTATTTCTTAATGTGGGATTTTTTTCCTACTGAATAAATTCACTTGAGTTACTCTTTTTTCCATCGTGGTCCTATATTATTTTGAACAAAACTCAATTTATGAGAAGCTAAAGAACACATCTTAACCAGGGGTGCCAATAGTTATGGAGGGCACTGTAGTTCTGGGTAACATTTGAAAACTACAGTGTGCAGTATATATACACTGCTCAAAAAATAAAGGGAACACTCAAATAACACATCCTAGATCTGAATGAATGAAATATTCTAATTGAATACTTTGTTCTGTACAAAGTTGAATGTGCTGACAACAAAATCACACAAAAAACATTAATGGAAATCAAATTTATTAACCAATGGAGGCCTGGATTTGGAGCCACACACAAAATTAAAGTGAAAAAACACACTACAGGCTGATCCAACTTTAATGTAATGTCTTTAAAACAAGTCAAAATGAGGCTCAGTATTGTGTGTGGCCTCCACGTGCCTGTATGACCTCCCTACAACGCCTGGGCATGCTCCTGATGAGGTGGCGGATGGTCTCCTGAGGGATCTCCTCCCAGACCTGGACTAAAGCATCCGCCAACTCCTGGACAGTCTGTGGTGCAACGTGACGTTGGTGGATGGAGCGAGACATGATGTCCCAGATGTGCTCAATCGGATTCAGGTCTGGGGAACGGGCGGGCCAGTCCATAGCTTCAATGCCTTCATCTTGCAGGATCTGCTGACACACTCCAGCCACATGAGGTCTAGCATTGTCCTGCATTAGGAGGAACCCAGGGCCAACCGCACCAGCATATGGTCTTACAAGGGGTCTGAGGATCTCATCTCGGTACCTAATGGCAGTCAGGCTACCTCTGGTGAGCACATGGAGGGCTGTGCGGCCCTCCAAAGAAATGCCACCCCACACCATTACTGACCCACTGCCAAACCGGTCATGCTGAAGGATGTTGCAGGCAGCAGACCGCTCTCCACGGCGTCTCCAGACTCTGTCACGTCTGTCATGTGCTCAGTGTGAACCTGCTTTCATCTGTGAAGAGCACAAGGCGCCAGTGGCGAATTTGCCAATCCTGGTGTTCTCTGGCAAATGCCAAGCGTCCTGCACGGTGTTGGGCTGTGAGCACAACCCCCATCTGTGGACGTCGGGCCCTCATACCATCCTCATGGAGTCGGTTTCTAACCGTTTGTGCAGACACATGCACATTTGTGGCCTGCTGGAGGTCATTTTGCAGGGCTCTGGCAGTGCTCCTCCTGTTCCTTCTTGCACAAAGGCTGAGGTAGCGGTCCTGCTGCTGGGTTGTTGCCCTCCTACGGCCTCCTCCAAGTCTCCTGGTGTACTGGCCTGTCTCCTGGTAGCGCCTCCAGCCTCTGGACACTACGCTGACAGACACAGCAAACCTTCTTGCCACAGCTCGCATTGATGTGCCATCCTGGATGAGCTGCACTACCTGAGCCACTTGTGTGGGTTGTAGAGTCCGTCTCATGCTACCACGAGTGTGAAAGCACCACCAACATTCAAAACTGACCAAAACATCAGCCAGACAGCATAGGTTCTGAGAAGTGGTCTGTGGTCCCCACCTGCAGAACCACTCCTTTATTGAGTGTGTCTTGCTAATTGCCAATAATTTCCACCTGTTGTCTATTCCATTTGCACAACAGCAGGTGAAATTGATTGTCAATCAGTGTTGCTTCCTAAGTGGACAGTTTAATTTCACAGAAGTTTGATTTACTTGGAGTTATATTGTGTTATTTGAGTGTTCCCTTTATTTTTTTGAGCAGTGTATATATATAATGTGTGTGAAAAAAGCATACCGGTTCAAAATTGCCCAACGGTATACCGTATGAACCAGTAAAACGCCCAGCACTAATATTGACTGTTATTTGCATCGACCATTTAGGAAAATCAGGGAAAATATAATTAGCATTATAATTTGGAACGTAGTGTAACTGTAAATCTAAATTATATCTTTACTTGATGAGTTTTGTCTATAAGACAATAAAGTGAATGTTGTTATTAATGTATTTTCTGAAGTGTGTGAGAAACTCATTTCCTCCAGGCTGCAGTTCTCACCATGTCTGCCAGAGCTAAATAGAGGAAGACCCCGGCGGTGACGGTGAGGATCCAGGGGGAGTGCTGAGCCCAATGTTGACCCATTGCTGTTCCCCCCAGCACCCCCACATATCCCAGCAGAGCCGAGAGCAGACTGAACAAAGCCAGCCTGCGCACAGACCAGCCTGCAGCCAACAGCACCGCCAGGTCACCTGCAGAGAGAGAGAGAGAGAGAGAGAATGAACAGGTGAGAACATCAGTTTATAAATTAACTATAAACACCAATTCACTCATAATCTCACAGAAATTGTAAAATTCATATATTATATAGATGTATTACACACAAGAGTGATCTATTTTAACTGTTTATTTATTTTATTGTTGATGATTATGGCTTACAGAAATAAGAATGTTATATAATAACAATTGGTACTTTTTTGGGCAGTGTGCCAAGTCCTGTTGGAAAATGAAATCCGCATCTCCATAAAAGTTGTCGGCAGTGGGAAACATGACGTGCTGTAAGATTGCTGTGCTGCAAGACTTTAGACTTGATATAACACAGTGAATCAACACCAGCAGATTACATGACTCTCCAAACCATCAATGACCTTCATTAAATTTTACATTTTATTTGGAAATTAAGGGAGAAATCAGAGTCTGGAGTAAGTGTGGAGAGATACACAGTTCAAACTGCTGGAGGTCTAGTGTGAAGTTTCCACCAATCAGTGATGGTTTGGAGAGTCATGCCATCTGTTGGTTTCCACAAAATCTTACAGCACTTCATGCTTCCCTCTGCTGACAACTTTTATGTAGATGTGGATTTCATTTTCCAGCAGGACTTGGCACACTGCCATTGGTCTTACCTTATTTCTCGCATTATAAGGAGCACTGAAAATCCTTTACTTTTCCCAAAAATCTTATGATCCTGTGCACCTTATGTACATAATAGGTGAGCATTATCAGCCTGTAGCCTGCTGCTAACCCTGGTTAGCACTGCCAAAGCAGCATTAGCCGCTAAGCGCTAGTTTTTTTGCAGTTCAGAGGTGAGTATATCGGATTGCAGTCTGCGTGTTTACCATGTTGAAACAAGCTACATGGGACTAACTGTTGGCTAATATCACCCTGTGTTAACATCGTTCTTCAGTGTTGTTCACTTTGGTGATTTTTCATTATCTAATCGGTCAGCACAGTATTCAGGCTTTGTGTAGATGTAAGCCATAATGATCAACAATAAAATAAATAAACGCTTAAAATAGATCACTCTGTAAAATATATCTATATTATATGAGTTTCACATTTTGACTGAAATAAACTAACTTTTCAATGATATTTAAATTGTTTGAGATGCACTAGTTTAGTATACACAAATGTTTGTACACAACCCTTCTAATCAATGCATTAGAAGAATTAACCAATACATTATGACTATTTGGAGTAGATCAAATGCTGCCCAGAAGCTGTAGGTCATACCAAGTTCGTGAGGGAGCTCATGGCAGAAGACTGCAATACTGGTGCTGAGTCCTCCAGTCAGGCTCTGAGAGAACGCAACACCTGCAACACACACACAAACACACATAAAGGTACATGTATTAAATAAATATAAGGTATCGGTCAAAAGTTTTTTAGGTTCTCTCCATTGTAGATGAATATAAAAGTCTTCGAAATTATGAAGAAAAACATATGGAATTATTTAGTAAACAAAAAATGTTAAATAAACCAGAATATGCTTTATATTTTACATACTTTAAAGTAGCACCGCTTGCTTAGATTAGACAGTTTTGCACATCTTCACTGGATTTTCTCAGTCAGCTTTATGAGGTAGAGTCTCCTGGAATTCAGTTAACAGCTGTGCTGAACTCTTCAAGAGTTAATTACTTAAATTTCTTGCCTCTTAATGTTTGAGAGTATCAGTTGTAAAGTTGTGAAGAGGTAGAGTTACAGGTATACAGTGAATAGTGAATATTTGAGTAATGTTCTAAGTAGGGGTGGGCGATATGGCCCTAAAATAATATAATGATATTTAATGTTTTTTTGTGATAACGATACTCTTGGCCATATGACAAAAAACTGAATTAAAAAAATATTTCAAGAATACACTACTGCAACAAAATGAAAATAAAATTTCAGTATTGCATACAATATGATATGGCACACCCCTAACTGAGATATAAAAAATAATAATAATTTAATCCGATTTTTATCAGAAGTCAATGATCTAGAATGTCATGATATTAATAATAATGCACTCCAAATATCTCCATATATCCAGGATTAATGTAAAATAAATTCATTCTAATTCATATTATGGCAATAACTACTCAACTAAGTAAAGACAAAAAATTTTAAGAAATTAAGGTCAGTCAATCCGAAACATCATGATGAAACTGGCACTAATCAGGACCGACACAGGAAAGGAAGAGCAAGAGTTTCCTCTGTTGTACAGGATAATTCCTTCTGTCACACATCAGCCCTGACACTCGTCACCACCACTCCACCCTGTCTGCACCCTCTTCTTCACCTCTTTTTTTACACAGTCCGTTGCTCTGAATGGTTGACCCCACATATTTGAAGTCATCCACCTTCATGACCTCTACTCCTTGCATCTGTACCTTTCCATCTACCTCCCTCTCATTCACACACATGTAGGCCGTCTTATCTCTGCTGACCTTCATTCCTCTTCTCTCCAGTGCAAACCTCCACCCTTCCAGATTCTCTTCCACCTTCTATCTACTCTCCCCACTGCAAACATCATGGTCCATGGGACCTTCTGTCTGACCTCATCTGTCAACCTGTCCATCACCATTGCAAACAGGAAGGGGTTAAGAGCTGATCCCTGATGTAACCTATCTTTACCTTGAAACCATTTGTCATTCCAACTGCACACCTCACCACTATTTTACTGTCCTTATACATGTCCTGCACCACTCTCACATACTTTTCCAGACTTCCTTATACAGTACCACAGTTCTTCTCTTCGAACCCTGTCAATGCATGGTGGATACTGTTGTGAGAAAACATGATGCTAGTTTTAGATCAGAATGCTCCTATTGTTATTCTCCCTGTTGTTATCCACATAGAAAAGTAACAGGATTAGAACTTGCCCATCCCAGTTTTCTCAGAGATACACACCAATAGCCAGCCCATCCGTCAGGTTGTGGATCCCGTCCCCCATCACCAACATCCAGGCCACGCTGCCGAGTCCTGAGGATCCACTATCAGGACCGTGACCGTGACCTGAATCAGAGCTGGTTTGGTCAGGAGGAGAGGAACCTGTGAAGATGTGCATTCTAATGCTAGTTATACTTTGTTGGAGAAACAGACTTTTTCCTCTATTCATTTTCATACTTATTGGTTGATGTATCTTGGTAGAGAATCTTTTACAGCGTACCAGCCAGAGTCCCCAGCTCCTGGACCACTTCTTCCTGCTGCCTTGTCGTCCTGGACTTCTGAGTGAACAAACAAACACCGAAAAGCTATCATCTGCTTCTCTTCACCAGTTTAAATCTATAGTTCTACTCAGGCAGGGTTCCCACAGTCTTAAAATGCCTTCAATTAAAATATGGGTAATTAAGGTCTTAAATTGTCTTTAATTAACTGGAAATTTGCTGAAGGTATTAAGTTTTCAGATGGTGCGTTTAATGCCGATGGGAAAACATAGTGGCCCTCAACTGACCATAGCATGCAGCTAACAGAGCTACAAGAAGCAGTTGCTAAGTTAACTGCTCGATCTAAACGCCTTGAAGAGAAGTGTGAGGACTTGGAGGCACGGTCCAGGAGGAATAACCTGCAGATTACGGGAATACCAGAGGGTTCTAAGGGACCAAACGTGATGGATATCTGTGGCCCTTCAAAACCTGCTCAATCTAGAGGAGAAGCCGCTGCTGGACAGGGTGTTGCGGGAAAAGCCTACAAATGGAGAGGGACCACGGCCCTTTATTATTAGAGTGCACCCTTTCCATGTTCGAAACAAAATTCTACAACAGGCCGTAAAGGTCCTGTCGCTTACCTACGGTGGCAAGAAAGTCTTTATCTCTCCTGATTACACCTCATCATTGGCAAAGAAAAGAGCAGCCCTCAGCGCTATAAAACGCCAGCTATGTTCCTTTACAGACGTAACATTTGGTCTGCGATATCCTGCTACACTGAAAATTACTCTACCGGACAGTCAGTTTCCAGGATCCACAGAACGTAACCTATTTGTTAACAAGATGGACAAAAAAATCTCTGTCCTCTTTTTTAAGGTAGCGCATGTCGTATCAGTAGTACTACTGGATTCAAGGTGCAGTTTCACAGGCAGTTTTGTCATGTAGCCCCAAACATTTCATTTGTTTTGCTAACCCGGTAATATTAAGCTGTCTTTTTTTTTTTTTAAACACGTTTGGGAATATTTGTCCTCAACTTCTCTCACATAGAGCTCTTGTTGTAGGAAGTATCTATAGAGCATATGGTACTGTGTTCTGTAGGGAAGTGTTGCCGTTACATCTCAGTTGGGGAGAAGTTGGCTCTGTGGTGCGAGTTTTAATTTTAGATCTAGATCTTTTTAATTTTAAATCTAGACATGGGAGGAGATATTTAGTTAATTAGTTGGAACCTTAATTCCCTAGTGCTCAAGTAGTCTTTCTCCTAGAAACACACTTAAAGAAATCTAATCTACCCAAACGTAAAGCTAGCTGGATAGGTCAATCATATTATTCTTCCTTTGGTTGTAAAGCAAGAGGAGAGGAAATTTTGTTACAGTTAGGTTCCCTTTATTTTTTTCAATGTGATCTCTGAGCCAAAAGGCAGATATCTTATCCTTACAGGTAAATTGTAAAATATTCCTGTTCATGTAGTAAATGTTTACGACCCAAACTGGGATAATGCTGATTTCTTTAGACACCCTTTTACCAGTATGCCAGTTTTTTTTCACACTCTTTAGTGTTTGGTGGAGACCTCAATTGCTGGCTCGACCCTATAATAGATCACTCCTCAACTAAAACTAAGGCACTATCAAAGTCGGCCGACGTGATTAAATTATTTATGAAGAAATTTGCTATTTTAGTTTAATCCCACAACTATTTTTTATTCTTTCTTCCCTCTGGTGCACCACACTGGGAGTGGTGGAGTGAATCTCACCTTGTATTGTTGTCTAATTACTATTATACTCTCCAATACAAAGAGCAGGAAAATCCCTAACAGGACGCTCAGACCCTTCAGCACCACGTCACGGTGGTCGTTGTGTGGACCAGAGATGCCCTGAGAGACCACAGGTACACACTCAGTAAAACATATTCAAACTACAATTATTTATGCTTCTTTACAGTTCATAGCTAGAATACAGTACGCTTCTCATTCAGAGTTTTTTTTCCTACATTGTAAATTAATACTGAAGTGATTTATCAGACTATGAAGGAACACATAAGAAATCATGTAGCTGTTGACTTGCAGATTCTTAGGCTGGTAACTCTGAGGCTGATGAACTTATCAATTCCTGGGGCGGTCCTGATGAGAGCCAGTTTTATCATTCAGTGTTTTTGATGGTCTTTGCGACTGCAATTAAGGATACTTTCAAAGTTGATTGACTGACCTTCATTTATTAAAGTTTTTTTTTTCTTTACGGTTATAAAATATAAGCAAGGAGCTGCTACATACAAATATAAAACAAATTTTGGTTTAACACTTTTTGTTTACTACAAAATGAAGAAAAATGTTTTTCTTAATAGTGTGGATGACTTTAGTATTAATCTACAATGCAGAAAATGTTTAAAGAATAATTTAAAAACACTTAATTTAAGCTGTGTTCAAACTTACCTAGTACTATATAAATGTTTCTTTCTAGTGACAACAAATGTTAGGGCAGACTCACTATTTCACTATTTAAAGTGTGTAAAATGAGAATGAGCAGTACAGCAGATGTAGATGATTGCAGCATGGTTAGAGAAGACTCTGAAGGAGCCTGTCTAAAGTAAATTGCCTTGGACAGTTATTTGTAAGAAATTAAGAATAGTAAAAATACTAAATTGTTTGCTGAATTGTTTCTACATTGTAATCACTCATGTCATTAGAATATTCAGGTTATTCCAGTCACTTACATGAGGCAGAAGGTGCATCAGGGCATCTCCACAGAGGGTGCCCACAGCCATGGCAGCCAGTGGGCAGAGGAAGGTGCGGAGTCTGGCCGGTGAAATGAGGGGTGCCAGGCCCAGAGCAAGCAGAGATGGCACACTGATTAGGAACATGGCCAAGGAGGCCCAACCCAGAGCTGAGATTAAACACAACACACACACACACACACCTAGGATTAGACCTAGTCTTAAACTAAATTACAATCTGAAGAAAACACAACATAGTATATTTCTGTTTTAACGTGTCAGAACTCTAGTTGGGGTGTTTATATGTGCATTATATGGCATTATATGTGAGTTATAGTGTGGGTTTTAATGTGTTTATTATACTATAGATATTAGGGATGCAATGGTACAGTGTGGACACGGTTCGGTTCGTATTGCGGTTCTTGGGCCACCATTTCCATTCGGTTACGATATATTAATATTATCTAGCTCCAACATGAAGTACGTTTTTAGCCCTTTCTATTTCAAATCAACAAGGTGCTCACACTTGCAGAGCCAATATGTAATAGAAAAAGGCACAGATTAAATAAAATCACAAAATATATTTTAGGCACAGTGTGCCTTATCTGCTAACTGTGTTTTTACCTTGTTTATCAAACTCAACGCTGAAGCCAAACTGGACCCAAAAAGAGGATTTATAAACTGACAGCGCCACTTCAAATTTCTCCTTTTCCGTTTCACGTTCACTAGTCCTGATCACGCAGCTGAGAAAGTTTTTTTTAATTAGCCCTCAAATCTTCAGCGTCTGCCTGCGTCAACACTGATTTGCTACTGGGAAATTTATATTTAATTTAATTTCTCCCCTTAAGCAGTACAATACACAGATACACAGAATTCAATCAGTGTTCAATCAATAACCACAAATAAAACATTAAAGTTTTATCACCAGCCAGCCAGATAAGGACCAGAACCAGACAGAGACCGCTAGACAAACTCAAACTTTTTATTTTCTTAACAGGGAATTAGGCTCAAATTGGGCAGGGGTGGGGTTGTGGGGTGGAGATGAGGAGCGGGGCGGGGGAGGGAGAAACACACCAGCAGGGTAAAAAAAAAAAAAAATCTGCGTTTTCTCATGGAGCAAAGACTCACTGCTCCACCAGCTCTGCTTTAGCTCTCTGACCTGTGCTGAGAGATGATGATTCAGTGCTTTATCCTGTATACTGAAGGAGCCTATAGTTGTATCAGTGTTTTAGCAACAACTGAAAGACATAACAAATTGCAAATACTATTCAGTATATTTCAACAATATGTATTGTTTTAAATAGGCCTGTCCCAATAATTACATTATTGACTTATACAATAAATGGAAACACCCTTAATAATTATTATTAATGTGAATCAAAATTCTATATTTATTCTAATTGATTTTATTTATATTAGATTTAGGCCTGCCTGACATGATAATTACATGAATGACAAACCGTACAATATATGGTGAAATATTTGCTGAACTTGGCCAGAATATCAGCTTTGTTCAAAAACAGCAGTTTTATTTTATTTAATTTTATTACCGTTAGTATGTTAGTATTTTAATTTCTTTTTCTGGTGCGCACCATCTGAATGAGCCTTTCTCGCTTTATTCTCCGACTGCTGCTTCTCTAAGTGACTTTCGCCTGTGTGTGCTCAGCGCATCTGCACAGATCTGATTGGCAGAGAGGATTTGGTGATCTTACAACACACGTGATTGGTCTGTGAGTTTACTGCACTGCAAAGCACCTTTACCCTAAAGACAAGAAAAGTTCCACCGCTTTAAATGAGCACTGTCAGAATTAAAAAAATTGGCTGTGAAGGCTTGGAAATGTCATACAAAAAAATTATTGGTTTAAAAGCCAGCAAGCTAGCTGAGCTAGCTAACGTTAGCGGCAAGCTAGCTAGCACACTTACGTTAGCAGTGAGTTAGCTAAGCTACCGGGAAGAGAAATAGGGTGAAGGGAGAGCTAGCTAACATACTGACCTTACCGACGAGCTAGTGTGACGGATTCACGGCACCAGTGTGACGGACCCGTCAGCAGAACCAGCTTGTTTCACGACACCCCTCACCAATAGCACAGCAGCACACGCACACCCTCGTTCATGCTTTCATCCACTTTTATTCTGGAAAACAACACGTAAATATTTTTTACTTCTGTCGTGGTGAAGTGGCTACTGCAGTTACTGCCAGCCGCAGCACAGAGAATCAGAGACTGCTGCTAAAACAGCACATATATTGCAAGAACATATTTAAGTGCCTAATATATGGCTTTACAATATTCTTTTAGAGAATATAAAACACAGCTTTGAAAAGTATTATGGACTGTCTCTGCGTTATCAGTAAAAACTTACAATAAAACATACATATTAAAATGGATGGAAATCAGCATTTCACAAGTTTTATAAAAAATAAAAAAAATAAAAATAAAATAATAATACAATAACAGAACATTAACAGATAAAGATTCAAATATTAATAAAATACATACCTGGAAAACAACACGTAAATATTTTTTACTTCTGTCGTGGTGAAGTGGCTACTGCAGTTACTGCCAGCTGGTAAATAAATAAAAATATCTCTCATTAACAAAGAATAGAAAATGGAGGGAAAAACTGAGCCTCGTGTAAATCTCACCCAACTTTTAACAGAGGAGCGAGCAATAGACTCATAAACAGTTAACTACGACCTAAAACAATCAATTCTTCGCGAAAATAAGTTTTAATATGTTTTATTAACATAGTTAGAGCACAATTTTTAACCTAAAATATGTTTTTAATTATTATTTATTAAGAAAACTCGGAGCTCAGCACCTACCCGCAGCACAGAGAATCAGAGACTGCTGCTGAGGGATGGTGGCTCAGAAGGATCAAACAGCGTAACTGCAGTTCACCACTTACCAGTAGGGGCCGCCAAAACTCCATTTTAGAACATTAAAGAGTCTAATTTTATGAAATTCATTTAAAACACAGGGATTTTCTTACTCTGTTACATACACCCCCTCTGAATTTCATGAAATTTTAGTATCACAGTAGCTATACCAGCTAAAAGTACAAAGAAACTTACACTTCAGAAACAACAATAGATCACCTACAAAAGGACTGCCAACGTAAAAGTATCCCAGAAGGATGAAGTGGTAAAAGAGCAGCGCTAAACTCTCACACCATCAACTGGCGATAGGATGCCTATATACACCCCACAAGATCTACAACCAAAATATATTTTAACAACAAAAAAAATTGAGCCCCTCACTGTTTACCAGGTATAAACTGAACATTTAAGAACATTTCATAAAACATTAACAAACTAGAGTTTTACAATTTCCCCCTAAACATGAATAAGAGTGCATTAAGAGCTATGACCAAATTTAGCGGTCTTTAAGTGCTTGAAACATTGACCTACAAACGGCCTGAACATTATGTTTTGCATCTTGAAGAAGACCTTGCCCTGACATAGTAAAGATTATTCTGTTCACAGGTTTAACCACACGACCAAAACGAGACCTAGCTTGTGTATGTGGTGCAGGGTTATGTGGCTCAGTAACAGTGTCACTACAATGAGCATCATTAGACTGTGACTGATCAGTACAGGGTTGGACTGTAACAGTGGACATTTCATTTGCGTCTGTATGACCTATAGGGCTATCAGGCTGAAGTTCAGGTTCTAAGCTTGAAGACATGACTGAAAAGTCATTAAGTGAAGCTTGCGAAGAGGAAGTCCTTAATTCCCTAACTTTGTTTGTCTCTGAAACGGGCTGTGAACATGTGTCTGGCAGTTGTTGAATCCAGTCAATGGTTCTACCTTCAGAGTCTGCTCCCGATGCAATTAGTGAAGCTCTGTCATTCTCAAGATCATTGTCCAATGCCTCTTGTTCAAGTGACTCTGAATGGCTTCTTGATACTGTCGAAATAGCACCATCGCTAGCATCAGCTTCCATATTGCCATGACCAAGATTAGACATGCAATTAGATATTTGACCATCTTGTCCCATCAAGGAGGGCGACTGAGTTTCACTGCTACAGTTTGACAATGTCGAGACTGGATCAGAAAGAGTGCTTTTCACGTCAATTGGAAGGAAGTTTACCAGCATGAGCAGATTGCGATGGACAACTTTTTCCTGTCCAGTGGCAGTATTTTGGATCCTGTATGTGTGGGTGTCTGCATTCCGATCAAGCACTACATATACAGTTGATTCCCACTTGTCAGCCACTTTCTGTTTTCCTCTCCCTGACTTGTTTGCAAGAAGCACTCTGTCACCGATATCAATGTTAAGCCCCTTCACTTTTCGGTCGTAAATTCTCTTATGTCTGCTCTGCTCTTTCAAGGCATGCTCTTGTGCTAAATGTAGTGCAGCTTTCAGGTCTTCGGTTAAAGACTCAACATACTTGTCATAGCTGGAAATGTTGGGGTCACAGAGAACTGAGCGAAAGAGAACATCCACAGGCAGACGCGGTACTCTCCCAAACATGAGATAAAAGGGCGCATACCCTGTCGTCTCGTGTACAGTGCTGTTATATAGAAAGGTCAAAGTCTGTAGGTGCCTAGGCCAGTCTCTTTTGGCAGCTGGTGCCAAAGCACGAATCATACTGCCAAGAGTCCTATTGAATCTTTCAACACTCCCATTTCCCATTGGGTGGTAGGGGGTAGTGTGAGACTTTCTCACACCAGAGACTCTAAGAAGCTCACTGATTAACTGGCTCTCAAAACTGGCACCTTGGTCGCTGTGGATTCTTTCGGGGAAGCCATATATACAAAAATATTTATCCCAAAGAACTCTTGCGACTTGCTTGGCAGATTGGTCTCGACAAACAAATGCCTGCGACAGCCTGGTAAAGTGATCAGTCACCACTAAGACATCAACAGATCTGTTCTGTGCATCCTCAGCTGACCAGAAGTCTATGCAGACTAGTTCCAGTGGTCTGCTTGACACAATGTTTTCCAAGGGTGCTCTGCCCTCCGGATCAGCAGTTTTGCTCACTACACATCTCTGGCAGGTACGTACATATTCTCTCACATCCTTATCTTGGTTCAGCCAAAAGAAGCGTTGTCGGGCAAGACCAAGACTTCTAAACTGGCCCTGATGACCAGCATGATCGTGGACTCCTTTCAACACCTCAGAGATAAGGGATTGGGGGACTAGGAACTGGAATCTTTTGAATCTGGTTGCTGGATCTCGAGATACTCTGTAGAGAATCCCATTTCTCACTGTGAGCTTTTCCCAGTGCTTCAGATAACGAATAACAGCAGGTGGTTCTTTCACTCTCTCTCTCCTAGATGGTCTCCGATGTCTCTGCACATAGTATAAAACTCTAGACAACACTCCATCAGCACACTGTCTCTCATACAGCTCACGCTCCGAGTATGCTGGTAAGGAATCTTGGCCTGGAGGTACCAACTGAGGCAGATGGTGCATAAACATCATGCTTCGAGTTCTAGCACCAGTTTCCCACTCCATGTGTGAATCTAGCAGAGCTTGAACATCATCACTTGCCAAAGATGTTCTGTTCTTGTGTGACACAGAAAATTTCTGTTGAGCAAAGAAGACACAACTAGAAGTCCTGTCAGCATCACTTGCCTGTCGAAAGGCATCTTGGATGGAAGCACCGGACACTACCCTAACCTCCGGGAGAAGAGAATCATATGGTTCCTTGAGCAATCTTTGACCAACTCCAGCCCCAACAAAAGGCACACGACTTAAGGCATCAGCAACCACATTCTGTGGTCCTGGGACATACTTGATATCAAAGTTGTAACTTGCTAGTTTAGCTACCCAACGTTGCTCACAGCAGTCAAGCTTGGGTTTGGTCATTATGTGAGCAAGAGGGTTGTTATCAGTCCAAACTGAAAAAACATGGCCTTTAAGCCAGTGACTGAATTTTTCACAGATTGACCACTTCAATGCCAAAAATTCCAGTCGATGTGCAGGATAATTACACTGGGATTGTGAAAGGGACCGACTTGCAAAGGCAATAGGCCTGGCTCTTGTTTCTCCCTCTTGGACTTGTGACAATACAGCTCCGATACCATCAAGAGAAGCATCCGTGGATAGAATGAAAGGACGAGTGAAGTTGGGATGAGCTAGAACAACAGAGTTAACAAGTTCACTTTTGAGTCTTTCAAAAGCTTGTTGTTGTGCAGAGGACCAGTCACTGGGTGTCAGCTTCCTGTTCTGGGGGATCTGTGAAGACCTTCTACCAGTTTTTCCTTTTCTTTTGTGACCCTTCAGTAGGTCGAAGAGTGGCTTAGCAGTAGCTGAATAGCTAGGGATAAAGTGCTGGTAATAATTGACCATCCCCAGAAAGGATCTGATCCGCTTCTGCGAAGGTGTTAGTCCATCTGATTCCATCAGATCAGCAGCACACATCTTAGAGATGCTTTCCACTTTACATGGGTCGGTGGATACCCCTGTCTCATCAACAATGTGGCCGAGAAACTTCACAGAGCGGCGCAAGAAGTGGCACTTTTTCTGTGCGAGTTTAAGGTTGTGAACTCGTAGCCGGCTGAAGATCATACTTAGGCGTGTCAAAGCAGTCTTTTCATCAGGCCCAAACACAATGAGATCATCTAAATAGCACAGCAAGCTCAAGAAGTTTTGATCACCAAATATGCTGGACATCATACGCATAAAACTACCCGGACTATTACAAAAGCCTTGCGGAAGGCGCGAGTACTCGAATAGGCCCATCGGAGTGGTAAATGCCGTGTACTTTCGGTCGTCCTCATGCAAGGGCATATTATAGAATCCAGACGTGAGGTCCATGGTGCTAAAAAGTGAGTTACCTCCAAGAGCTGCTAGACAATCGGCCTGGTGTGGAAGAGGATGAGCGTCTTTCAATGTTCTTCTGTTTAGCCAACGAAAATCAGTGCATATGCGTAAATCTCCATTTTTCTTCCACACAAGCACCAATGGAGAAGCATACTCACTTGTGGATTTCCTAATAATTTCTCTCTCTTCCATCTCAGACAACACTTTGCGCAGCTGCTGATATTGACTTGGGGGCACTCTCCTGAATGGAAGCCTGAATGGTCTGGGATCAGAAAGATGAATTCGATGGACGAATCCCTTAGCTTCGCCGCAATCAAGATGGTTACGTGAGAAAACATCTTCGTACTGTACAATCAAGTCAGCCAACTCTTGTTTGCATTCCTCTGAAACATCACATGAAGCGATGTCTAGCTCATTAATACCCACTGATTTCAGTTTCTCTTGAACCGAAGATACAGCCTTTGCATTATCAGACACAGTTTGGGGACAGCTGACCAATGCAGGTGAACTTGTGTTGGCATCTTTCAACTCTTCAACTGCAATGCATGGAAACAAGTCAGCTAATTTGGCATTGCGTCTCAGTGTTACAGGACTGCCAGTGGTGTTTATTAGCTTCAGTGGCACCCACCTGTCTCCCCATAAGGAAATAACGAGCCTAGCTACCATGACACCTCTAGGCGCAGAATGGGATGAGGTTGGCTCAGCTATGACGGCACTGCCAGGGGAAACTTTAGCAGACTTAGGAAGTTTGCCCCACACTAGGTACTCACGACCTGGTTCCAAACACACAGCTGAATTGCATCTAACTGTCCCAATTTTGTCAGGTACTGTATCTCCTCTCCATCTGGTTAGACCCGCTAGCATGGATAAGAACTCTTCAGATTCTGAGCTGCCTGCAGTGGGGGTTGAGACGGCTTTCCAAAATGTCTCACATTGTTTAGACTGATGAAGGATGTGCTTAATGACGTTGGTGCCAAGTATTAACTCGTCATGCTGCCCCGGAACCACCAGAGTAGGCACAGACATTTCAAATCCATACACTTCCATGATTAAGTTGAAAGCTGATGTTGGCTTAACTTGCCGTCCTCCACAACCCACAAGTACGACATCTGTGGTAAACTTGCAGTGGTCATCAACCACACCAGCAGCCTTTAGTTTCAGCTCAGCAGCTTCACTGATGGTACACGCCATGGATCCACTGTCCAACATGGCATTCAACACCACTGTATTAGCGACTTTCACTGTTGTGTAAAATAGGCTATCACTTCCTCCAACAATATGTGTGTTCTGATAGATAACAACTGTAGAATCATCATAATGAGTTTTGACTGAGTTGTAGATTGTCTCAGAATCTGACTGACTCACAGTAACTTGGGAGTTGCAGAAGAGACCTGTACTGCCTCCCTCCAAATACAGGTCTGTTAGTTTCCCTCAGGTTTTGGCTGTGCTGGGGAACGATTTGGACAATTTTGCTTTGTGTGTCCAGGAGAGAAACAGACAAAACACAGCCGGTCGGACATACAGTGTGTGACAGTGGTATGTTTGTTGTCACTGCAGACCCGACAGACACTTCCACTGAAACTTCGCTGAGGCCTTGAGTTGTGCTTGGGAGCAGGAGCATCACGTTGGACTTTTTCCATCAGCTTTTCAAGCATCTCCATCATACGTGATAAGACTTGACCATCAGACTGCTGTGTATTCTGCACTACAGTTGACAAAGGTGAGAAATGAGGAGTGTGACATGGCTGACCAGGAGTAAGAGACGAATGAAGCTCAGACTGACATAACACTTGGCTGGTAGCTGGACAAGGGGAAGCACAGGGATTGCAGCATTGTTGACTCTGACCAGAGAAAGAGGTGAACTTAGGCTCTGACTGGCTGGGCACTTGACTGTTTGCTGGAGAGCATGAGGATGAAATTGGCATCATAGGCAGGTCTGGCTTAGACTGAAAACTTGTGTTGAGCTCTGTACCAAGAACAGTGGTGGCATGACTGTTTAGATGCTGATCGGCTCTTCCACAGATCCTATGCTCTCTCTGATAATCATCGATCCTAGCCTGTATATCTTTAGCACTCCATTCGTGAATGGGTTTACATTTAAAAATACTGGCCAGTTCAGGATCGGAGCAATGTTTCACATACATCCAAGCCACTTCCTCACTTATGTTCTCCATCCGTCTGCCCTGTCTTTTGAGGCCCTCATCTGCAAGGTCGGCTGCCTTGTTTAATCTAATCCAGTAGTCAACTGGACTCTCTCTTTGCTTTGGAAGAGTGGCATAAAAATCAGCAAGTGGGAGGCAGGATGACGTTTCACTAAAATATTGGAGCAGGACTGTGTAAATCAGCTCTGGGTGCTGCTTGACATCAAGTGTGTGATCGCTACGTAGACTAATCTTGACAACGTCCTTAGCCTTCCCTGCTAACCTGCTAATTATTTCATCAGCCTGTTCAGAAATGGGGCATTTTTGCTTTTTCATGTAAGCTCTGGTTTTGTCAATCCATTCCTGGATGGAGCACTTGTCCGAAGTATCACCTCGGAATGTATCACATTCTGACTTGAGGTGTACCGTCACTTGTGGCATGTTCTGTCTAGGCTGTTCTGTATGTGGGTGACTGTGTGTGCAGTTTTGAGGCTGGTTACTTGTGTTAACTACACCAGCTGACATTAGTTTAGCAACTATTGACTCACCAATCTGTGAACCTAACTGTCCTACCATGTCAGTAAGGTGGTGGAGTGCATCAGAATCACTACTAGGTGTAGAAGTATAAGGACCCTCTCTCATAAACTTCCCAACTGGAGTACTACCTGGGATAAGACCTCTCCCTGTACCCCTACCGCTGTCAGTAAATGACCAAGAGTGTCCAACTCTCCCTTTAACACCCTCACTGGTGACATCACCCTCATAATGATCGTTAAACCATCCACCCCTTCCTTTATGTACAACTGGGTAGTTTAAGTTTGACATGTCAGTACTTGCATTAGATTCAGATTGTTCAGCCATAATGAAAAAAAAATAATAATAATAATAATTAAAAAAAAAAAAAAAATATCAAATCACAAATGCAGTAGAAAAACCACTGTGAAAAAAAGGAGAAAAAAAAAAACAACAACAACAACAAAAAAAAACTTAATCTCAACTTAAATAACACACTACCTTAAGTGTGTTCAGTTATTAGTATACTTAGTCCATATAATGTGTTTGAATGTGTACTCAGTCCATGTAATGTGTGGATACTTGCATGTTCAAATAATGAATGAGTGTGTACGTGTAGCGTAGAAGTGGACCTGACGACAATGATGAACTTGACACTTGCAGCAACAGTCACGGCGGTCAGCGTTGAACCGACCAAGAAGATCTCAGGAGTCACGGCACCAATGTGACGGATTCACGGCACCAGTGTGACGGACCCGTCAGCAGAACCAGCTTGTTTCACGACACCCCTCACCAATAGCACAGCAGCACACGCACACCCTCGTTCATGCTTTCATCCACTTTTATTCTGGAAAACAACACGTAAATATTTTTTACTTCTGTCGTGGTGAAGTGGCTACTGCAGTTACTGCCAGCCGCAGCACAGAGAATCAGAGACTGCTGCTAAAACAGCACATATATTGCAAGAACATATTTAAGTGCCTAATATATGGCTTTACAATATTCTTTTAGAGAATATAAAACACAGCTTTGAAAAGTATTATGGACTGTCTCTGCGTTATCAGTAAAAACTTACAATAAAACATACATATTAAAATGGATGGAAATCAGCATTTCACAAGTTTTATAAAAAATAAAAAAAATAAAAATAAAATAATAATACAATAACAGAACATTAACAGATAAAGATTCAAATATTACATACCTCTAAGACTATAATTAATAAAAAAATTTAGGCTGCATTTTTACAATTTTCAGAACCACATTGTGGTTCTGGAATGTTTCATTTGGAGAGCCCTTCTGTTCTTGATAAGCGCCACTAGGGCGTCCCACCTTTCCCAGGGTACAAACCACAAGCTGTACACTCTACAAGTTTTGTTTTTGTGTGATTTTATGTTCTCAGGCACTACTTTAAAGATGTAGCACATCATATAATGATGAATAGACACTGAAGAGAGACGATCCTTTAATTATTATTATTATTATTATTATTATTATTTTTATTATTATAATTACCAGTAGTAGAAGTAGCAATGGTGTTAGTGGTAGTATTATGAACATAATCACTAAAATTTAATTGATAATTTCCTCTTTTTTCCATATTTCTAGGAAGCTACAAAAGAGCTCATGCAAATTGCATGTTATGTTTGCTCTGTTTTGCATCCTAATAGAACAAAATTGAAAATAAATAATTTTCTCCCAAAGAAATTATGACTATATTTTCTTAAATTATATTTATTGAGGTATTAAAAAGCATTACATTTGGCTTTTAAAATGGTGCAAGAACCCTGGTTTTGTTTGGTAGGTGTAAACTCGTTTATAGAAAAAAAATTAGTAATCTATGATGTAATTATTTTCATGTAGTAAACTGAGCTATTCAACTGCAGTTAACTAAACTAAAGCACTGAACAAGAGTCATGAATCAGGGCTTTGTTAGCTAGCTACTGTTAGGTGAGTGACTGCCTTTAGAATACTATATTTAAATACTAGCTTTGATTACAGAACTGAATGTTGCATGCTATTTTCTTCTCACTGATATTTTTTTTTTTCCTCAGGTACCTAGTGTTTTTCTACTTCTCCTATCCTGTTTTCTCACCTCCACGTGGCAACAAAGATTTAGTAAGTATAAGTTAAAAATGTACACGTCAAAATGTAGTTCATTTTGTAATTTGTATGGACTGTAAATTATTTACAGTCCATGGGATAAAAATATTTACAATAACAAATGTTTAGAGAAAGCATGTTAAAAGACTAAATGATTTCACAGGACAACAAAACTCACTGGGCTTACAAAGTTTGATTTTGGACAAGGTTGGATGTGTTGGTTTTTCAGGTATTTTCAGCTTATTTGATAGATAATCTAATTGATTCATCGTTCTTTTTCTTCATTCACAGGTGCTCTGTGAATGTGGCCTTGCAAATTGTGTGACAATTCGTTACCTAGTACTAGGTATGAGTTAAAACATTTTAGGCTGAGACATTTCCACCATAGCCTAGTATCTTCACCTACTCTCTCTCCTCTTGCTTTTGGGGCTGATTATTGACTAGAAGGTGGCAATTTCCAACAGGTGAGTGGTAAATGGGGAGAGAGAAGGTTATGATAGGGAATGGTTGGTCTTTTCTCTTCTCTGTCACCCTCCCTCCAACCATCCTCTTACTCCTATTGTCCTCTCTTAGGACAATGCAAGACAACTCACTTTTTACAGGTGCTGAAAAGTTGAATAATTTCAGAGTTGAATCATTACAACTTTTCAATGCTGCCCAGCACCTCCCCTGTTGATATCATTGTAAGATCAGGTTTTGTCAGTAGGTAGCAAAAAACTGGACAAAACACAATGTGAGTCCGCTGTAAACTTTTGTTTGATGCACACTCCACCAATTCCTGACTGGAAGACAGCCTCTTTATTTCCTGTATTTTCTAACTACTGTTTTAAGTGATTTATCAGGTGCCCAGACTCAACTCAAACATTTGAGAGCAAGACTACTTCTTCAAAGGATATTTGTCAGATTTTTAATTGTCACTATGGTAGAAACGTGCACAATATTCGAGAGTATTACTGAACACCTGATTGATTAATCTTTTAAACTTATAATAAATGGAGAAAATTAAATACCTTCCTGTCAGGAAGAAGTAGAGCTTGTGCATAAAGTCAATTATCCCACTGAGGAGGGCAAGAAGGAGAAGAAGGAATGCATGAGTGAGAAGGTTTGGAGAGGGTTTGATAGGAACCTTACCCTTACAGAGCTTAGGAGAGAGGAGTTGAGTAGAGAAGGCAGAGGGTAGAAGAGAGGGAGAGGTTTGCCTCCTTTTCTTAAATTTTCCCTGCATCAATGAACAGTCTATTTGGTTTCATAATAACAGATCTCTAAACAAAATAAGTGCAGGTTCCTAGTTTACTACTGTAAAGGATAATTGTCAGTTTTAATTGTTGTTGTCACCTTGATAGAAAAGTGCACAATTTGACAGTAGTCTGTGTATAATCTCATGTTAACAAGAACACAAAATGCATCCTTGTGACTTTTTCTTTCGTTCCAGGCTTTTAGGAGGTGGTCAAAGGTCATTGTTACCATGAACTTGCATCTATCTCATTCTCATGAATGCATATATGTAGTGCTTTAAAAAAATAACTACAAATTAATACTTTGGCCTAAGGGGGAGCTGCTTAGATTTTGGTGGTCATGGTTAGGGTCACACAGAACATCATTCTGTTCTCTTTATATTCCAGGACATTGAATCCAGAGAGGCTGAGGCAGAGATTGCAGAGAAGACCATGGGCATCTACACTGTCTGAGCAGAGCGACATGGTTCTGATTGTCCAGGTGATGGACACTTTGCTGATGTTGGTGTTGTGCTGGAAGGCATGGTTCTCCATAACCTGCAGAGTGTCAGCCATGCCTGCGTGATGCTTTATGGACTGATTTATGCACTCAGCTTGAGTTATCCAAAAAGCCTGAAGCGTACATTTGAGGTGTACTAGAAAACCCTGATGGATCTGGACTCAACTAAGCTTACACCAAAAGTACAGGCGCTAACTCTAATTGGATCAGTGATTCGGTTGACAGACACACGATATTTGTTGAAATGGTACCTTAGTTCTTGAAGGGTATGCCAGCGAAATAGCTGTTTGATAAATTTGTACCTTGGTGTCGAAGCAATCAAATTTTGTTCAGAGATCTGTTATGTAGATACCAAATAAACTGTTCATTGATGCAGGGGAAATTGAAGGAAAGGAAACAAACCTCTCTCTCTCTTCTACCCTCTGCCTTCTCTACTCACCTCCTCTCTCCTAAGCTCCTGTAGGAGTAAGGTTCACTCCTCTCCTATCCAACCTTCTCAATGGGGATGGGTAGTTTCTAAATGTTAGCTGGCATTGTTGTAGTGGCTCAGCTCAACCCAGATTTTAAAGGAGTTAAAGGAAAGCTCTGGTGTGAAATTGACTTTGGCTGTAGTAAAATATGATGAAGTACTAACCTTTGGTAAATATCCCACCTCTTTTCTCCCACAACTTTGAGATACAGCAATTTTTAAAGCAAAAGTAGCTCCACACCTCATTGGTAGAATCTGCAGAGCCCTGACATCTAAAACGGGGCATTAATAACTTTAAAATGCACACAAAGTTAATAAAAAAAAAAACTGTTTACAAGTTTTTACTACTGCCAAAGTCAATTTTACACTGGAGTCCTCCATGTTTGTTAAACAATATTTGCTAAACAAAAAGTACTTCAGTTCCTACCAAAGTGTGTTGTCACTTAGCTAAGTCTTCTTTTTTTCTTTTAATATTGAAGGAACATTTTTGACAAAATTGGGTCTTGTGCCAAACTTTCATTTAATTACATAAGTATGACTGAAATATGATTTTAAGAAACTATAATTTCGGGTCTCTTTTATGTTCGGCTTTATTATTAATAAAGCTTTGTTTAATCAACAAGGGGGTCTGATTGTTCTTATTATGATTGTACTGAATGGAAATGAATTACATAAATGTGATGCATTTTGATTTATTTGGTTTATTTCTAAAACGTAAAAGACGTAATTCAAATAAATGTATGCAATTCGTTTTGAATAGGTAACCTGATTACGCTTATTATAATTCAAACTGTATACTTTATGTATTTAAAATAAATACTGTCATTATTGTTATTAATTTAGAGTAATTATAATTTATTAATACTCAATACATAAACCTGATTATTATGCATTTAAAATAAATAAGCTGTATTACACGAATGAATATGCATCACATAAGGTTTATTTGATAGGTTTGTGTTAAAATTACAAAAAAAAAAGTAAATGGGAATTTGTCATGTAATAAAATTACATAAATCTTAAAAGTTAGGGTTAAATATTTCTGTGAGTGTAGGGATGGGATTGACAGAAACAGCAACAACAACTAAAAGGTAGATAGAATAAAATAAGAAATAAAAAAGCATAAAAAACAGCATTATAATAAGGTATAAAAATTATTTTAAAAAATGATTTTTTTTTAATATTGAGATATAAAAACAAATAAGGATAAAAATAATAATATAAGAGTAGTAATCATAAAATCATAGGTAAAAAAGGTAATAGAACTAATAAAAATTAAACTACAGATGAATAAATAAAAAAATAAACACATAAAATAGTAAAATATAAACAAGCAATAACTAATAATAATAAAAGAAAAGTAAGAAACAAAGAATAAATGTTAAAAAACAGCTAAAACAAACCAACATCAAAAATTAAAAAAGTTAACTAAAGCAGTAAAAAACTAAAAAAAATTAAGAAAGAAACTTAAAACATACCAAAGATCATAAAAAAACTAAAATGTGCTAAAACAGTGGCAGGCTGTCTGAAGGTGGTTAGAAACTAGGAGTTTAAAATTATTTAGTGACACCAGCGAGCTGAGCTGGTGTCTCAGTTTACAGTTTCTAAACTGAACCATCAAATGTTTATTACATAATTATATGATCCACTACATTTTATTGTATCATTGTAACGTTTCATTTACTGTTTTATATAAAAAGGGTTATTATAAATTCTGTATATATATATATATTCGGCAGAACCAAGTTAAGTAAATTAGTCTGGCCCTCTAAAACCATTCCAATTTCTTATGTGGCCCCTTGGGAAAATTAATTGCCCACCCCTGCTGAATACTCTTTGTATGAAACAATAAAATACAAGACCCTGCGTTTACAATGCTTTAAAAGATATTTTAAATAACAGTTAATGTATAATTATACATTATTATATATTATCTTAATTTTTACTTACTCTGCTGCATATCAGATTGCGTATAGATGTATTCAGCTTCTCTTAATTTAAATATAAACACAGGAGCCTGAACTAACGGTAGTTTTTCCCTGAGTGAAATGATCACGCGCTCTATTTTGAGATGCGGCTCTAATGGCTCTTCTTACTGTGGAGAGCCAGCTCTTTCGGCTCCCCATATATATTTTTTATATTATTAATTAATTAATAGCTTAAACCTAATTTTATAACATTTTGTTTCATTATTGACATTTTTAAGCACGTGTGATGAGTAAAAATGCTGCATAACAATGCTTTATAAATAAAACCTTTATTATAACCAATTATTAAATTATCACAAAATAGCATCACTTCCACAAAAATAACTTAAAATAAATTAAACAGTTATAAATACAATCACCCACCACAATAGGAAAAAGTATTAAAGCAGCTTCATAACAAAAAAGGTGCCACAATACAAATATAAAATACAGTGCTTTTAAATTCAAGTATAAAACTATAAAGAATAAAAAACGTGAACAACACATTAACAGCTGCCGACGAAGGCAATACAGCTTGGCCAATTGCCTGCCGTTTCCACAAAAAAGTGGAGATAAACTTTTTTTTCAGTGTTTTCCCACCACATTATTAATTGAAAGCTGCGTGTGATTGGTGGAGCACACGCTTGATGCGGGCAGTGGAGACATTAAGGCACCGACTGAGGAAAAAAACTATCCGCTCTGTAGCACTGGAAAAAGCAGAGCAAGACGCGCAAGGAGAAGGAGAGTGAGGGAGAGTTGGGGGCGGGGGGTCAGCGAGGCACCGAAGGACAAAAAAAACTGTCGGCTCCGGTCTGCAGCATTACGGTGAATTTACACTGCTCCGACGCGACAACGCACAGCGACGGATCCCATTCATTTTCAATGGGAAGCGCCGCCTCCGTCAGACGCATTCGCGCGGTGCATCATGGGTCCGATGCGTCGAGAGCGGGGGATGCGATGCGATGAAAAGTTGAGCCGAGCTGAACTTTATGCAAATGAATCCGTCCAACGCGATGCGTCTGTCCAATCAGAGACCAGGTGTTGGCCTGATACGTGTCTGCAGCGCAGTGTCTGAAAACATTTAGTTCCGCTTTCAAGCGTCCAGAGAAGCCTGGAAGAGAAGTTTCAGGCTTCCCTGTGCTTTATAAAATCCCTGCTGATTTACAGGGACTCTGTCAGCGAGGAGAAAGGCTGCTGTGATTTTTGGAGTCTCTGGTGGGTTTTTAAAATATTAATATGTAATTTAATTGGAAAAGTTTGCTTTTTTCAGCTTATATACTGCTCACTAGACAGTGTAATGAAGCTCATTCAAACATTTATATCTATAAAGACACATTTATATTTATTAATTATTGGAAATAATAATAGCTTATATAAAAAGCATTTCCCATTTATTAAAACGATTCAATTGGACGACGCAGGGAAAGCCTTTGTCACGCCCACATGCGACCGGTTGGAGGGGGGTAGTGCGACCGTGTGCGTTGTCGCGTCGGAGCAGTGTAAATTCACCGTTACTGTACGTCCACACCGAACGCGATAAAATCGCTCTGTGTCGCTCGTGCAGCAGGCGATGAGTCGCTTGGGGGCGTGTCTCACTCAACGAGCTGTCGCTGGTGGGCGTTTCCAAACACAGGCACTCAGACAGCAAGAATACAGAAACAGCCTGTCTACACAATTCTAAAACATTATACACTCGTACAAACGTTTCGCATTATTTAAAATGCACGTCATATGCATAAAAATGATTATCTATTAATCTCCTTATGTGTTAAAACATTTATTAATGTAAAATGTGTTAAACCTGGCTTTCAATGAATGAGGTAAGCCCTCTGCTCTGAACACAAAAAGCTGGCACTGAATCTGCTGATTTCTTTTAACCAATAAGCAGTGTTCCCTCAAAAAACGAAACAAATGGAGGGAAACTGTACTACATAAATACTAAACCCCTCTCAAAACCTCCATTTTGCGAGCGGAATAAATCTTCAGTAGGAACAGAAAATCAGATCAGCGATTTCAGGCCGGACACCGGACATATGAGAATCTGTTTCTGATTGGTAGTCGCCGCCGCGCGTCACTGCTCATTTGCATAAAGTTGAGCTCTCGTCAACTCTCTCGCATCGCTCAAACCGCCCGTATGGAACGCCAAAAGGCCCAAAAAACGCCTGGACAAGACGCCTTTTATAGAAAAGAACGGCGTAAAATACGCCGTTCTGTGTGGGTTTTACGCCGTAATATACGCCGTATGATTTCAAGACGCCGTAATATACGCCGTATGATTTCACGACGGCGTTAAAAACGCCGCTAAAAGCACAGAAAACGCCGTTTCCCCCGGCGTTTTTCGACCCTTTTGGCGCGCCGTACAGAGCGCCGTCTCAGTGCAATAAGACGGCGTAAAAAGCGGCGTTTAGTGTCTCTCTTGACGCCGTAAAAAGCGGCGTAAAAAGCGGCGTTTAATAATAAGATAATGAGCTCCACCTTCCAGTTTTGAAAGCCAATACATTTAAACTATGTTCAGCCAATGCTCTTACAGAGAGACTCAGTCTAAAGCAATTCACTGCAGATCCGAGCTCCTGAGCTCTTCAGACACAGTTTTTTAGACACAATTAACAATATACCATCTATAGACATTCCCGCTGGTGCTCATGCCTTTTATTAGTCTAATATTTATGCTGTATCAATGTAAAAATAAACTCTAGGTTTAGGTGAAAGCAAAATGCTGTGCAGCTCCCCACTTTTTTTTTTATCCAGACGGAAATCACATCACCTTGTCAGTATATCACACATGAAGAACCCTATTGTTGCAAAAACATCAGGGTTTCAATAAATGAATTTATTAATTTATTAAATTAGTTACAAATTATATTAGGAAGCTGATTCTTCTTATTTTTATTCTTATTAAAATATTATAATTATACAGTATAATTATATTATATTATATATATATATATTATATTATATAAAATTATATATTATAATTATATGTTATTATTATTATTATAAGATGTAAATTATTCTTAATTTACTATGAATATTATTGTTTTGTTGTTGTTTAAGCATAATATTATTAATATTAGTTTTTATGCTTCAGCAGATCCGGTAATTTTTCTATTTCCATAAGGAAACAAGTAATGTCATTTACAGACATAGACTTACAAGTTACATATTTATAATATTTATATTTATTATTATATTATATTTACTTCAGTCGCTTAGAAACCTTCATTAAATTATTAATCTGGCTCTTTACTTTGGAAAATCTATTCAATATCCAAACTCATTGGCAAGCCCCACGCACATTATGAGTGTCAACTTATCTCATCATATTCTATTATTATGTAACATCAATTAGCTGATACACATACAGGCAGTACAATACACAGTATTTATTATAAACACACAAACTGACCACAGCTAGCCTAACTCACTCCAGTCTAAATGCTGGACAGCCTGGATCATTAGCTTAAAAAAGCGCTGTTTAATTTTGCGTGCGTGTATGCATTTTTCTTGACGCGGCTCCGAGACAAAGTGGATCTTTCGCGCTGCGTGGGGAGATTGATTTTGTTACTAAAATTCTTTAATTGTAGTATACTTTAAGATTTGAATATTTTTAACATATTAGAGAGACACTTCTGTAAAAACAATTAAAACATCCCTAAAAAGGGGCTATAGCAACGTTCCTGTGTATAGACACCTATTCACGGTTTGCGGATGTCTTATCAAGTCTTGTCATTTATTTGCCCTAAAAAAGGCCTTTAAATCTTACTGTAAATCCTTTGAATTTAACATTGTTGTTGTGTACTTTTTGCAATTTTCATATTTTCATAATTTTGTCTCTGGTGGTCTTAAAAATCATTTATTTGCACAAACAGGGGCAAATCAGCCTGGCATTGATTATATATATATATATATATATATATATATATATATATATATATATATATATATATATATATATATATATATATATATATATATGTATTTTTATTCTTATTAATTCTATTTTCTTACTCAATGTTGTCAGTCCCTTTTAAATTGTAAATGCTCGGCTACACTGGAAATGATGTACTCCCGAGAGGAAAAAAAGGTTTATTGATTGAATGATTGAATGATCGGTAAATTGAGCTATCCAGGGATTGAGAGTGTTCTTCGTGGAGTATAAATTTAGCCGTCATCCTGCTCTCTACCAACACCTCCGTGTCCTTGAATATTCAGCTGTCGGGGTGTTTTTTTAAAGTGTTTTTTGGTTTATCACTGTATATCTTATAAACATTTACGTTTCCTTACATTTTATGATTACTAACACTCCTGTTATTTAGATCCTTCAAATAATATAAATACTGATACAGTACCTGGCCAAATAGATTTTCCAAAGTAAAGAGCCAGATTAATAATTTAATGAAGGTTTCTAAGCGACTGAAGTAAATATAATATAATAATAAATATAAATATTATAAATATGTAACTTGTAAGTCTATGTCTGTAAATGACATTACTTGTTTCCTTATGGAAATAGAAAAATTACCGGATCTGCTGAAGCATAAAAACTAATATTAATAATATTATGCTTAAACAACAACAAAACAATAATATTCATAGTAAATTAAGAATAATTTACATCTTATAATAATAATAATATTATATAATTATAATATATAATTTTATATAATATAATATAATATATATATATATATAATATATTATAATTATACTGTATAATTATAATATTTTAATAAGAATAAAAATAAGAAGAATCAGCTTCCTAATATAATTTGTAACTAATTTAATAAATTAATAAATTCATTTATTGAAACCCTGATGTTTTTGCAACAATAGGGTTCTTCATGTGTGATATACTGACAAGGTGATGTGATTTCCGTCTGGATAAAAAAAAAAGTGGGGAGCTGCACAGCATTTTGCTTTCACCTAAACCTAGAGTTTATTTTTACATTGATACAGCATAAATATTAGACTAATAAAAGGCATGAGCACCAGCGGGAATGTCTATAGATGGTATATTGTTAATTGTGTCTAAAAAACTGTGTCTGAAGAGCTCAGGAGCTCGGATCTGCAGTGAATTGCTTTAGACTGAGTCTCTCTGTAAGAGCATTGGCTGAACATAGTTTAAATGTATTGGCTTTCAAAACTGGAAGGTGGAGCTCATTATCTTATTATTAAACGCCGCTTTTTACGCCGCTTTTTACGGCGTCAAGAGAGACACTAAACGCCGCTTTTTACGCCGTCTTATTGCACTGAGACGGCGCTCTGTACGTCGCGCCAAAAGGGTCGAAAAACGCCGGGGGAAACGGCGTTTTCTGTGCTTTTAGCGGCGTTTTTAACGCCGTCGTGAAATCATACGGCGTATATTACGGCGTCTTGAAATCATACGGCGTATATTACGGCGTAAAACCCACACAGAACGGCGTATTTTACGCCGTTCTTTTCTATAAAAGGCGTCTGGTCCAGGCGTTTTTTGGGCCTTTTGGCGTTCCATACGCCCGCTTCGCGTCGCGCCGCGCCGCGTCGCTGCCCGTCGCCCAGTGTCGCTCGCTCTCATTGAAAATGAATGACTTCCGGCTGCTTTGTCGCTCGCGTCGCGTTCGGTGTGGACGCACAGTTACATAGATGGGAGCTGTTGGGAACAGGAGGTATCCTGGCCCCGCGCACTGCACCCGCTTCTCCTGTTTCCCACTAAACAAAGAGACGTTGAAACGACGTCTTTTCTAGGTCATTTTTGCACGTCCAATTTTGGTCTCCTGAAGGTGCAGACTGTGACGCCAGACGACGTCTTTTTTCTGACGTCTTCTGCACGTCCAGTATTGACGTCCCCCAGACCTCCGGATAAGGGCTAATTCTAGTTTAAATTAAGTCGTTGTGGACGTCTTTTCTACGTGAAATTTACATGTATACGTTTTTATAGACCAACTACTTTGAGGCTCCCTGCATAACAGTGCCATTTCAGACGGTGGCAACTGTTCCATTGTTGGAACTGGAAACGCATACAAAGCTAAGCCAAACAATTAGGTTCACAACCTTCTGGAACTAGTTATGCACGTTAGTTATACACAATATGCTTTACAAATAAATGCATTTCAACCCTCTCACTTTTTCCAAAACATGTCAACCTGCAAAGAACCAGTAAAAGCAAGGAATAAATGAATTACCCCCATCTTACCACTGTTGATTTTAAATTGACCCTTTCTGTTTGGGGAAACATTAATATAATAATAAAAATAATGAGTAAATCTCATTTGGGGTTAATGCCTTTATTTTACATCAACATAACATACACCTTAGATTCACACCATAACAATTTCACTAAACATTTACCTTCCCTTAAAACTATTACAGCTTTACATTACACCTTCCCATAACAATATTATACCTTCCCTCAACACTATTACACCTTTACATTATACCTTCCATCAACACTATTACACCTTTAACATTACACCTTCCCTTAACAATATTATACCTTCCCTTTAAACTATTACACCTTTACATTATACCTTCCATCAACACTATTACACCTTTAACATTACACCTTCCCTTAACAATATTATACCTTCCCTTAACACTATTACACCTTTAACATTACCCCTTCCCTCAACACTATTACACATTCCCTCAACACTATTACACCTTCCCTCAACACTATCACACCTTTCCACTACACCTTCCCTTAACACCATTACAACTTTCCATTACACCTTTCCATTACACCTTCCCTTAACATCATTATACTTTCATTAAGATTCTAGGTCCTGAGAGACAGCGGTGTGTCCTCCACGTCTTTGTGGTGCATGTTTGAGATGCTCCGAAGTACACATCCATATGAAGTCCTCGGTGGCCGTCACATTTCATGACTCCATCTGCACAAGTAGAAAAAGACAAATTAGAAATCTCAGCTAAGCTAGCTAACGCTAAGCTAACGGCGGGAATACACATTTAACACCTGACGAGAATTATCGTGCCGTTTTAATTCTCACACATCATATTAAGCTATTTTAATTTATTTTTGTCCCACAACAAACTATATTTTTAAATTGCCTTATTTATGTAATATTAACATAAACTTACTTCTTCATGCTATTCAAAAAGCACTTGATATTGCCCCCAGTTGCCTAGGTTAATTGTGGGCGCCACAAACTTATATAACTTAACGCTAGCTTAGCGAATTTAGCCAAAGACGGTTCTTTGATTTAGCTTAGATTGGCTTATCAGTCTAGCTCTGGTTAGTGCACTGACTTAATGACCGGACAATGCTTCTACGTTAAAGCTTCGGTTACAGTAAGTTAAATATTATTGGCAATAAGTAATTCCAATTCCATTTTAACTATGGCCACTGTTTAGCTATCGTTAGCTAGCTAGCTAGTTAGCTAGTTAGCTAACTGCCTGGGAAGTGAGGCAACGCCAGCAGGTTCAGATGATTTAAGACCACAGAGCTAAAACAACTAACACTACAAATACATCAACTTATACATATCGTCTTACCTTACAGCTTAGTGGCAGCTGAGTCCGGTCCGGAGCGGAGCTGAGCTGAGCGAGCTGAACTGAACGAGCTGAGCTGAGCTGAGCTACTGCAGCAGCCAAAAAATGTTGAGCGTGTTTTGCCTCCGCATATCAGAGTGGAGTTTATGATGACGTGCGGTCTCAGCAAATCAGAGTGGCATTGACTGGTTGAAATCAAACTTAACAATTTTCCACATAAATTGCATTTCCAAATAAAAATAAAAACATACGTAAATAAATACCTACATTCGTTAATTAATTAAATAGATAAAAAATATAATACTCAAATAAATAATTAGAAATAAATGATGCTTAATCAAAAATAATCTATATTCATAGTGATTAACAATATTGATTAGGGCTGGGGCCGTATTGATTTTTTATAACCGCGGTAAAAAACTAACGCATCACCGCGATATTGCGGTTAACCGCGAGACCCCAAACCACCCCCCCCCCCAAGCCCCCCCTTCTTTTAATCCCGCGTCAGCCCGCCACATACACAGTTTTGCCGCACCTGCCCCGCGGTCCTAAATAAATTTAATAAATTACATTTAGTGCTTAAAATAAAAAAAAAAAATTATTAAAACCGCGCTGAATAGTGCGGTCACGTTTCTTACCACATTACAAAAAGAAATCGGTGTGTGTGTGCGCGTGTCGGTCCATTCTCCGCTCCTTTTTTGTGCTTAGGGTTTTTTGTTGCGTTCATGAGAATCACTGCCTGATTATTACAATTTTCTTAACTATTTATTAATTTGCTCCCGCATCCTCTGGATTGATTAAACTCCTGTTCCCGCCAATAACAATTCAGTTCTGTCTGTGCCGCAAGATATCCTGACGGGACCCGCGTGAACAGAAGTGGTTAGAGTTAGGTGGAGCTCTGGAAAGGAAAAAAAACAAATATCCTAATACCAAAATAAAAAAACGAATATCTACTCAACGAACGAATATCCGAATACCCGAATATTCGGGTCCAGCCCTAAATTATTTAAGAAAAATCTGTAAATTAGCCTACAAGAATGATGTCTGAATGATGATCGAATATAATTAAACATGGTTTAAGAACATTGAGCTTAAGCCTTATAGCCCAAGACATAAGTGTGTAGATTATCCAGGGCTTGACAGGGCAATCCTGCATTTAAAGTGCGCTGGAGCTGAGAGGAAGACTTGGATTAAATAATTTACCAAAACAGCGGACACTGTGGGATTTTTTAATCAGGTGATGTGGACAGCTCACATTGTAGGGCTGAATCTTTTGTTGTGTATAAGCAACGCCTGCAGTTGCAGAGAAACTAAGAAATTAAGAAATCGGCTCGCAGGAGACAACCGACCAAAAAAAGACATTAGCCAGAGGTGCAGACACCACTTTCCGGCAAATCTTGCAGATGATTCTCTTCTGTTCTGAGTCTTTTTCTTCCTTTTTTCTCAACTAACTGAGCCTGCCCTGTAGCTTCCATTTCCGAGCCAATATTAGTGCTGCTAATCTTCACTCTCTTCAGCAGCCTCAATGGAGCAGGGGACTCCAGAGCTGTTCTGACCTCAATGAGTACCACGCACCGCGTTTTGCTTAACCCATTCGCTGCCGCGCCAGTGCAGCGGCAGCACAGATAAATGACAAAAATCGTTTATATTCGATATTATGAATTTTGAGATCGTTTGACACCAATATCGCTATCCCGATCAAAATGACACTTGACATATTAATACTGAATTCACCACAGTTGTGCTTATATGGAGCATTTTACTACCGCTCAAAACGCAGTCAATCAGATTTGACAGCCATAAAAAAATGCAATAATGACGGTAATGAGCTCATCACCGCGGTGACGTCCCATAACCGCGGTATTGCGGTAATAAAATTATCGTCACAGCCCTAGGAGTGGGTGGATGCCAGTGTTTCAGGGTGCCTCCGTGTCTAAATCCCAGGAGATCAGCAGTTTCTGAAATACTCAACACTAACAACCATACCACGTTGTAAGTCACTTATATCAGCTTTCTTCTCCATTCTGATGCTCTGATGGTTTGAACTGCCTAAATGCATTGAGTTGCTGCCATGTGATTGGCTGAGTTGACATTTACCCAGAGGTGGAAAAAATACCTTTACTTTGCTAAAATTCTACTTGAGTAAAAGTAAAAGTACCCATCTAAAAATCTACTCGAGTAAAAGTAAAAAAGTACCCATCTAAAAATCTACTCGAGTAAAAGTAAAAAAGTACTCAATTTAAAATGTACTTTGAGTAAAAGTTACATATTTACTTTTAATTATTTGATGTAAAAAAAGTAAAATAAATCATAAATTAAATTGTTTTTAATGAACTATTATTCCACATAATAATTTGGATCTTTCAGGCAGTATTTGTTCAGACCCCCCCATAAAACATTTTCAAGAACAAGTGGCAACAAGGTTTCTATCATCCATTTTTTTTTACTGTTAAAAAATAATGGTCATACATGTGACTATAAACTGTATTTTTTTATAGTTTTACAGGTCATTGTTATATTTTAACTTCCCATTGCTCTGCTTTAACTGCTATTTACATGTTTTTATTTTACATTCAAGCAGATTGTTTAATGATAAAAATATTTACCACCACATGCTTTCGCAGGTTTTGAAGTTTTGAAAGCTGACAGCTCTGTCCGGGGGCGGGGCACATTTTGTATTGCATGAGGAGGTTACTGCCTCGTTATTCCACGTGCGAGCATCCGTGCGCCTGCGTATCTGCGCCAATTCATATTTTTTTTATTCAGACAATTGTTTTTTTCCCCCAGCATTTTATTTTTTACTCAGTATCGGGGAGTTTTCCAGTGTAGCAAAGTAAATTACTTGTGTCAAAATGTACTTGAGTAAAAATAAAATTACCTATTTTAAAAACTACTTTAAAAATTACAAATTACTCATAAAATCTACTCAATTACAGTAACTTGAGTAAATGTAATTCATTACTTTCCACCTCTGCATTTGCCCTAATGTGCAGTTGGACAGGTATACCTAATAAAGTGGCCAGTGAGTATAGATGAACTGTGTATGAGCATTTGCACAACGAATGAATGCAATGAGTGCAACTTAAAGTAGCAGAATGCATTTATATAAAGATCACAGCATTATCGTTATCACTATAGAAACGATGTCTTTCTTTTTAAACATAGAAATGTTTGGTTCTTTTAAAGCTACCAGTATATGTACGTAAGTGTGTGAGCTGGATGTGGGTCCATATACTGGCCACTGAATTCAGTGATGAGACCCAGTGATATTTTGATCCATTATCGCCCTCTTCTGGGTGAAGAACGTAAACCCCTTTCTGTTTAGTAATTGTGTTATCAAATATTTATAAATTTAATTGATAGTAGGGTAGACATGAAGAAATCAAACAGCATTTAAATATTTCCAAATATGCTAAACATACCCAGTGCTTTTTAATGCTGGATATCCAATAGCAAATACTAATGTAATTTAATATTTCCATTCAGTGTTAGTGAGGTACATTCAAAAAAAAAAAAAAAAAATTGTGACTAATCATGACCAATTGCACTTTTTCTTCTTAAGACTGAAACTTACAATAATGCATATTTAAATGTAAATAAAATAATATATTAGAAAAGAGATTAGAAAAATTATATTAGATTTATATTAGTGTCAAACGCTTAAATTAATTAAAATTATGATTTAAGAAATGTAAATGCTGAGAGGGGGTATGAGAGTAAGTGTTAGTTTGACTTATTGTATGAGATTAGTGAGATGAGATATTTTAGCATAAAAACATATACATATACATATATATATATATATATATAACATATACATACATAAAAACAATCTACATATAAATTCAGTAAAATGTCACCAGGCTCTGTAAAAAAAATTATTATGTGAGAAAGCTGCTGCCAAACTTTAAAATTAATAATTTCCTTTTTTAAAAAGTTTAACACTTTAAAGTTTCGAGATTAATTACATGCATTTGAATAAACACATCCTTTGCATAAATAATACAGCTTCACAGTTTAGATTAATAATTTATATAATTAGACTTTCTGAACTGATGTATGTAGTTTAGCATTTGTTTTGTTTTACTGTTTTATAGTGTGTTTAGTTAGTAACTTATAATCCACTCTGACTGACCTCCCCGACCAATCAGCTGCCAGTTCCTTTAAAACACTGGAATTAAGCTTGTATCTGTGTGTGTAGTTAATTATTTGTTGATTACTGATGTGTAATGCACCTTGAACAGTGAACACTGTGGTCAAATCCACTTAAAACGATTGACGAAATAAATACTGTACAATGCATTTATTACCAAAAACATTTAATTTACATTTCCCATGCACACAGCAATAGTAATATAATCCTGTTGGAATTAAAAACAGACAAATAAACATACAGTTATGGTTGTTAAATGTTGTTAATGGTTGTTTTTCTGAATTTTGTATTGTACTCAGCTCTTATCAGTGATTTTGTTGCGTCCAGAAACCAGATTAATGCAGCAGCTACTTCATGCTTATAATATAATGTTGGATTTATGCTGACATGCCCAAAATCATGGGACAAGAACAAGCAGTGTCCTATGGAAGCTAAAGAACACTGCACTGACCTGCGTGATTACATTGTGTGTGTTGGGTGTCCATTGTCCAAGGACAGTTCTAGCCAGATGCAGCCGGTCACAATCATTACCACCCACTGCACTGTCCAATGTGGGCGGTAATGACTTCTACGATGTAGTCCCATTAACACGATGATCACAAGATAACACCACACAACTTACACAACTGACTACAAATTTGAGTCTTCCCAAGCCTTTCCCTGAGGTAACACCTCGTGATCAATTTGAATACATGTATATATACTATCCCATGACTTCTGGCATGTCAGGGTTTTTTCAGCACATCACCACCATCATGACATCTTTCTTTATCCACACTTTATCCAAATAGAGAATACTACTGGTCCCCTCCACCATCCTGGAACACAATGTGGGAATCCAGGACAAGCACAGTCACTTTACTGGTATAGTCCATAATAACGCCATGCTAGTCTCCAGCTATTGGGATTTCTTAGCATTTTGTCTGGCTGCTTTTCTATTCAGCTGCAGGGTCTTCAGCTCTGTCATGGTTGAGAATGTCCTCTTCACCCATACAGCCTGAAACACATACATCAAACCCAGCGTCAGATCAGATATAGTGACAGTGCGTGAGTTTTAGTACGTTTTAGCATGCTAAAAAGTACTTTTAAAACGTGTATTGTGGTGCAGTCTCTTTTAAGAGAGAATCTAAGTGCTAATTCAGCATTTTGTTTTTGGTTTAACAGTGCATGAATGAGCAGATGGAGACTAAGTAAGCTGTTCTGATGTCTCCATGTTTGCAGTAGCACTTGTATCAGCATCATTAGCAGCACTGTGGTGGCTTAGGTAACCAGCAAACAAGCCATTATGGCCAGAAAATGATCCCATGACCTACAAGTCACTTTGATTTAAGAATAAATATACATGAAGCTTTGGAAAAAAATTAGGACAGCACTTTAGTTTCTGAATCAGTTTCTCCGATTTTGCTATTCTATAAACTACGGACAACATTTCTCCCAAATTCCAAATAAAATTATTGTAATTTAGAGCATTTATTTCAGAAAATGAGAAATGGCAGAAATAACAAAAAATATGCAGAGCTTTCAGACCTCAAATAATGCAAAGAAAACCAGTACATATTCAAAAAGTTTTAAGAGTTCGGTGGAATAACCCTGGTATTTAATCACAGTTTTCATGCATTGGAACATTGGAATGGTCTCCTCCACCAGTCTTACACACTGCTTTTGAATAATTTTATGCCTTTACTCCTGGTGCAAAAATTCAAGCAGTTCAGCTTGGTTTGATGGCTTGTGATCATTGACAGAGCACAGAGTCGCTGTCGTTCCCAGTCTCTTCCACCGTGTTATAATATCACTGACAGTTGGCTGTGGAATATTTAGTAGTGAGTAGTGAAATTGCACGACTAGACTTGTTGCTGCACAGGTGCTGCATCCTATCACGGTACCACAGTGCTGGAGTTCACTGAGCTCCTGAGAGCCTGAGACCCATTCTTTCACTAATGTTTGTAGAAGCAGTCCCAGCATGAGTAGCTGCTGCTTTAGTACACCAGTGAACATGGAAGTTTAATATAGTATATAGTGAATTAATTTAATTCTTTATATACCTGCTTGACACACCTGGGGCATGCAGTTGTTTGTAATAAACAGGGCTTGGATCTGCTTAAATATGTCAAAATGACCAAACCAATGAAACTGGTTGTTTGGAATAAAACCTAAAAATGCAAATTATACATATATACCGTTTTCCTACTTACATTGGCAATTTCTTATACATGAGCTTTGGCATGATAGCAATTATACACAGTACAGACACCTACTGATCATATCAGCTCATATCTTTACATTAAGTGCTCCTTTTAAGAGGCTTTGTATTATAGACCTCAACTTTACCCCACACCATCCATATTAAATGCCAAATTGTAATTACGTTATCAACTAAGGAAACAGACACGTATAAAACACTCTGTAGCCTTCCTATAGCTTCCAACTTTGTGTACATGAGCTATTGTAATTTTCTTTTTACATGTTTTTATTTTTTGTATCTTCGTTAATAGGCAGCTGCTTAAAGTAGCCCACAACTTTTGAATTTTGGAGTCAGAGTATTTATTAAGCTCATATTAAGCTTGACCACATGATGAATAATATGACATTAATAATAATAGTAATCTTACCACAATGATGATGCTGTTGAACAAGAGTGGCACTGAATACACCAACGATATGAACATTCCCTTGGAGTCAAAGTACTGGAACTTTGAAAATGACCTGCAGTTAAAAACAGACTCCTGATGAAACATTTGAGGAGTAGACAACAGTTTGAATGTGAAGTAAATTACAAAGGAAAAGTAGAATAACACAATTGGATTGAGTAACTTACCTCCAGTTCATGGCTGCCACTTCATTCAGATACTCTGCACTATAAACCATGGCAACTGAGGATGGCAAATATTTCACGTTAATTATGACATTTTAAGCCAGCAATAATTTAACAAAGGTAATATAACTCACTAGCAGTGTTGAGAGTGCTAAAAAATATGCAGAATTGTGCCACATTTGTCCCCATATAACATTTTGCACTAGTTTACAAGCTATGATTATAATCAGATAATCATTTTTTTAACGATTTTTTAACCATGGCAGGAATAATCAGTGATTATTTCTGCCATGGCCTCCACCAATTCTATATGAAAGAAACAGCTGAATGTGCTATCTCATTATTTATAGAAAATCATTACTTTGTGAGAGTAAGTTAATATTATGAGATAGTAAATCATTATTTTGAGATACTATCTCATTATTTTGAGATAGTAAGTCATTATTTTGAGATAGTAAGTTATCATTATGAGATAGTCAGTTAATATTTTGAGATAGTAAATCATTATTTTGAGATAGTAAGTCATTATTATGAGACCGTAAGTTATTATTTTGAGATACTCATCTCATCAACTTGAGATACTATCTCATCATTTTAAGATGGTGAGTAATTATTTTGAGATAGTAAGTCATCATTATGAGATAGTCAGTTGTTATTTTGAAATAGTAAATCATTATTTTGAGAAACGTTCTCATTATTTTGAGATACTATCACATTACTTAAAGAAAAAATAACTTTTTGTCCAAAAGCAAACATACTTGCTTCTCAAAATAATGATTTAGTATCTTCAAATAAAGCCTTACTGTCTTAAAATAATGACTTAGTACCTCAAAATAAAGACTTAGTACCTCAAAATAATGACTTAGTACCTCAAAATAAAGACTTAGTACCTCAAAATAATGAATTAGTACCTCAAAATAAAGACTTAGTACCTCAAAATAATGACTTAGTACCTCAAAATAATGACTTAGTACCTCAAAATAATGACTTAGTACCTCATAATAAAGACTTAGTACCTCAAAATAATGACTTAGTATCTCAAAATAATGACTTAGTACCTCAATATAATGACTTAGTACCTAAAAGTAATGACTTAGTACCTCAAAATAATGATTTAGTATCTCCAAATAAAGCCTTACTGTCTCGAAATAACGACTTAGTACCTCAAAATAATGATACAGCAGTTTACTTAATAATAAGAAAAATGGTCTGGGTATGTTTTTTCTATTTTAGGTGGCGGGAATAGGCTTCCATACGCATATGTTCCTTCATAGTCTGAATGACTTCAGTATTTATTTACATTAATATTATTCAAACAGTGTACACTGACCCATCAGTAGGAAGTGGCAGATCTGTAGTCTGTAGTATCTGCAGGTGAAGAGAGTAAAAGCGAAGCACAGGAGATGAAACATCAGCAGCCCCAGCAGCCATGGCTCAGTCCACTCGATCTACACAGAGAAAACACAGTAAAACAGCATTATTAAACCCCCTGATCAGGGTTATTCTATAATAAATAACAGGCCTGCAGTGTCAGACAGACAGCAGAGGGCTGGTTAACTGCCTAACACTGTCTAAAACGCCTCAAAAACCACTGATCCTGTTCTTACAGACTGCAGGAAGGTCCAGGCTGAGGTAACTCTTATATTGCTGAATCCATCTACAGGCGCTGAGCTGATATTCTGGGGTTTCTGAGCGGAGACCATTCTGATTATTAATAACTCTGAGCACTAACCCGAACCTACACCATAACACTGACTTCCGCATTCGTCACTGCTCTCGCTGCTCACACTCACACACTTCAAAATAAGAGTCTCTTTCGGTAAAACATAGAACATACACACGCATCAGATTTTTAACATCCGATTAGAAGATCTATGGAAGTCCTTTCCCGCCACCTAAAATAAAAAAACTGCATATACTGCACTGCATAAATATATTATTACTAAGTAAATTGTTATCTCATAATTTTTGAGGTATCAAGTCATTATTTTGAGATACTAAGTCATTATTTTGAGGTAATAAATCATTATTTTGAGATACTAAGTCATTATTTTGAGATTTTGCTTTTGGAAAAAGACGTTTTTTTCTTTTAAAATAATGACTTACTATCTCATAATAACTTACTATCTCATAATAATGACTTACTATCTCATAATAATGACTTACTATCTCATAATAATGACTTACTATCTCATAATAATGACTTACTATCTCATAATAGCTTGCTATCTCATAATAATGACTTACTGTCTCATAATAATGACTTACTACCTCAAGATAATGATTTACTATCTCAAAATAATGACTTACTATCTCAAAATAATAGTATCTCAAAATAATGACTTCATAACTAAAAGTAATGATATAGTATCTTAAAATAATAAAATAACAGTCTACGTCAGAGATTTCAGATGCAGAGCTTTCAGACCTCAAATAATGGAAAGAAAACAATTTCATATTTATAAAGATAAAATGTATGAGTTTAGAAATTAATATTTGGTGGAATAACTCTGTTTGTTTTTTAATTACAGTTTTTTACATGCATCTTGGCATCATGTTCTCCTCCACCAGTCTTACACACTGCTTTTGGATAACTTTATGCCTTTACTCCTGGTGCAAAAATTCAAGTAGTTCAGCTTGGTTTGATGGCTTGTGATTATCAATCTTCCTCTTAAGAGTTTTTTTTTTTTTTTTTGTAAAAGCAAAGAAACTTATTATTTGTAAGTGGTCTCTTATTTTTTATACCATAGGCTATATACAGTCTATGTTTTATACAGTATGTATGATATTTGTGCTGCTGCGCAGCTCCAGACTGTAGGTGGCGGTACCGCTGCCCGCTGCTGCTCAGTCCGCCATAAAGCTCCAGCAGCAGCGGCAGCAGCACTGGTAGCCATTACGGGTGTTTTCTTACTGGCGCTTCTGTGTCTCCGCTCCGCTCCCGCTCCTCTACCCGCCGAGCCCGCGTTTACCGCCCGCCCCGATGAAGGAGTTCCGCCCGGACTGACTCTGGGAGAATGGGGGTTTTAAACATTTCAGACCAGGTGAGAAAACCTGCACGGCTACAGACCGAGTCTGCGCAGCTCCGCGCAGCTACACTACACTAGCGCCAGCTAACAGCGCTGATTAGCTGCTGGTTTTAGAGGCAGTGTTGTGCCGAGATGTGCTGCCCTGTTAAATCGTGCTACCCTAGTGTATAATAGCTAACTAGTTAGGTACACAAGGCAAACATACAATAAGCACTAGAAGTGTGTAGCTGTAGGTCTCGGACATTCACTGTAGCTCATCCGGGTGAGTTTAAGATAATTAGCTTAAACTCTAGGTTATTCATGGTGATTAGAAACATGGGTTTCATATTAAAATTTGTTCTTGTTTTTTTGCTGCTTGTTATCGGCATTTATTTAATTATGTAGCTATGTATGTAGATTTGTAGCTAAGTAAATCACATAACCAGATAATGAGGTTTGAGAAAAATGGAAAAGTTGTATTTTTTATTGTATATTATTAGATTATTGCTTGTTGTTCTCAGTTATTTTTTCTTATGGTTTAATCAATGCCATTTACACTGTTACTTAAGCAGACAACGAGATATGAGCGAGAGAAAGAAATTGTGTTTGTGTTTAGAGTAATTGTTTTTGTTTTTTTATGGTTTTAATAATTGCCATTTATACCATATAGCTATGTAACTCACTGAAGCAGGCGAGATTGTGAGAAAGAAAGGAATTGTAGTTTTATTTTATATTTTAGATTAATTGCTTATTTTCTTATTTTTAATTAGGATTTAATAATTGCCTTTTACAATTTAACTCACATTGTTTAATAATCTCAAGCAAAAAGGAATAGGTTCTAATGCAATGTTTATTTTTAAACAAATAGCTAGCTAATAACTGTGGGGTGTGCGCATGCGCAGTGGCAGTGAGGAGCACATATCGGCAGGTAGCATAACTCGGCGGTGCTGGTGCGGCTAGCTGTCTGTTAGCAACCGTGTTAGCTTTAGCACTTTAGCTCGCTAAGGATTACCTAAAGGCGTTAGCTGTTCATGTAATAGCTAACGCTAACTAGCTTAGCTAGCTGTAGCTAACAGTGCTTGGTTTGGCTATGTAGGGTTAGCTTAGCTAACGGTTATTTCTGCAGATACAGTAGTGTTATGTAGTTTTTAATGTTATATTTGTGTTAATTTAGCTGAGATGTTGCGTTATTGTTTGCTGCGGGTTAGCCTATCTAGCTATCTAGGCTAACTTTAGCCCGCCTAACAAAATAACGCAGTTTTTTCTTTCACTTTCTGATTCTGAGTGAGTATATTTAATGTAATAAATGCATTTTATTGGCTTGTTCAGGTAAAAAGATTCAGACTGAACGCAGGCATTGAGATGCTTAAGATACTTTAACTATATACTAGTGCTTTTTAAAAAATGAGTATCATTGAAAATGTACTTAAAGTAATTCAGTTCAAAATGTGTAACTCATAATATATGTGTGATCTGTTTTAAATGTTTATTTCTTTTATTGTTGTTGATTTTAGCCAATGAAAACCCAAAAATCAGTAGCATAGAAAATAAGAACAATTGGTACTTTTGGCAGTGTGGGCAGTGTGCCAAGTCCTCCTGAAAAATGAAATCTACAACTCCATTAAAGTTGTCAGCAGAAGGAAACATGTAGTGCTGTAAGATTTTCTGGGAAAACACTGCACTGATTTGATAATAAAACAGTGGATCAACACCAACAGATGACATGTCTTTCCAAACCATCACTGACCATCAGTAAATTTTTGCGTTTAATTTGCAAATCAGAGTCTGGAGGAAGAGTGGAGAGACACACAGTCCAAACTGCTTGAGGTCTAGTGTGAAGTTTCCACAATCAGTGATGTTTTGTAGAGATATGTCAATCTTACAGCACTTCATGCTTCTCTCTGCTGACAACTTTTATGGAGATGCGGATTTTGTTTTCCAGCAGGACTTGACACAATGCAAACACTGTCAAAAGTACCAATTGTTCTTAAATAATATTAAACTTTTCGGAGACACTGATTTTTGGGTTTTCATTGGCTGTAAGCTGTAATCAACAATAAAATAAATAAACACTTAAATAGACCTATTAAAATTATGATAAATACTAAGCACTGAGGGAAGGTGTTTTCCTTTAGGTGGTTTAAGGGTACATTCTCTGGAGTGATGGAGCTTTGGGACAGAGCCAATTCCTTTGAGATGATTTGAAGATGCAGAGCTAATTATCCACCTGATCTCAGGTTCACAAGCAAATGATCGGAGCATCTAATAAAAGCTTGTTATAGATGCATACAGTATATAAGTGCTCATTATTTAATTCCTAATTTTTATTCTTCATTAAGATATATAATTGTTAAAAAATGTAAAAAAGAAAAGAAAAGAGGAATACAGTAAAAGGTTGAATTTTTGGGCTGTTTTTCCTTCATGTTTTATAACCTTCTCCTCGTTTGCCCTCCTCAGCCACCTCTGGTCCAGGCAATATTTAATCGGAATGCAGATGAAGTTCAGTTATTTTTGCACAAGAAGGATGAAGTCAATGCACTGGTACGTGGTTCTCTACTGAATGTTATGTGTAGTAGGATTTAGGCCTGTCACAATATGTTTGTGTTTTCACAATATACAGTATTGTCCCAGAATATATTGTGATAATGATATTTATATTTTAAGGACCAAGAGCGACGCACACCTCTGCATGCTGCTGCTTGGTTGGGGGACGTCCATATAATGGACCTCCTCATTTCTGCAGGTATTGTTGATGCACAGCATTGATGTTTCAATACATTGGGTTATTTTAATATTTCTTTATTTATTTATAAATGCTTAATAACTGGCTTAAACGGGCTATACTTTTCTATGTTATCTTCTGTAACTTGTTCTCTTGTTGTTTAGGTGCGAATGTCAATGCAAAAGACCATGTGTGGCTAACACCGTTACACAGGGCAGCTGCCTCCAGAAATGAGGTGAGTCGGCTGAATGAACAGTGTGTGTTCTGTCTCAATGAGTGACCACATGTTCTTGTTTGCCTACAGTTGAGTCAGGACTTAAAATGGGCTTATTTACATTTGTGGTTGGAGATATTTTAGACATGCAAACACAGGATTGCCGGGAGTATGTCAAGTCTCTGTCTGTTGTGTGGACCTTTTAAAAAGTGCTATGTTACAGTGACTGCTCTAGTTATGATATGGTCACCTGTTCAATAGCTATGTTAACATCTATCTTACTAGACAACAGTGAAATTGCATTGTGCACATTAATCTGCTGGCTATCTTAATCCCCCTTTGACTAGTTCCCTATCCATTGAAAGCGTGCCCAGTCCATTCAGTTGTGGGTCAGGCTTTGTAGTAGCTGGTAGCCAGTGTGTTTGTGCTGCTGTAGGGACAGGACCATAAGATTGGACACTATAGTTATTATAGATGATTCCTGCTCCTGATGAAAGTGGGAAAATAAACTTTAACAGAGTAACAAGTCCTCTCTGTTCCAGTGTGGAGCAGTACAGAGTGGTACCTAGTAACCTAAGCAAACAAACCTGGCAGTGAAAAAACCCAGATGACTCTGGAATCCCCACCCAGGTTACATGCACACTTACATGAGAAAACATTGAAGTAAAAAAATATTTCAAGAATACACTACTGCAACAAAATTTAAAATTACTTTTTATTATTACATGCGTTATGAGATATTAAAAATAATTTCAGAATCAGATTTGTAACAGAAGTCAATGATCCAGAATGTCATGATACTAATAATGCACTCCAAATATCTCCATATATCCAGGATTAAAGTAAAATAAATGATTATGGACAGATATAATCTGTCTCTAGTAGATATATAATGGGAAATGAGAACAGTGTGAATTTTTCTTTTTGCCAAAACACAGCAAAAAAAGTAGTTTCCTGATGTGATAATTAGTTGTGGATATATATGTATATGGCACGATATATCAGGGTATAATATCGTTCACGATATTCAAAATTGTTGGCAATATTATTGTGTGCAATATGATATGGCACACCCCTAATGCAATGTCAAATCTTTCCGAAATCGTGCAGCCCTAATGAGAATGCAGCTAATTGCTGACTGGTCTATGATACTAGACTGTGTTAGAGGCAGGACTGGGTGACTAAAAAGGTCACAGCCAGTTTAACACTATAAACTTTTAGCTTACTAAATCTTTGGCATGTATGATGGACATTAATATCCGAATTGTTTAATCAAATTGTATTGTTTATTTAATAAAACACATTAACCACACACACTCGCTCTTGATCCTAAATCTGATTTTGGTCTCATTTTTACTCTCTCTCGTTTCTTCCAGAGGGCCGTGGGGCTGCTGCTCCGAAAGGGGGCCGACGTGACGGCGAGGGACAAGTTCTGGCAGACGGCACTTCACATCGCAGCAGCCAATCGGGCCACTCGCTGCGCAGACACTCTGCTGCCCCACATCAGCAGCCTGAACATAGCGGACCGCACCGGCCGAGCTGCTCTTCATCACGCCGCCCAGAGCGGCTGCCAGGAGGTAGGAGGTTTATCTCAGGACTGGAGTTTATTACTGCATCTCTTCATCGTTTGTTTATGACTGAATTATCAGGTTTCTTATCTTCTTAAAGGATGTTTTTTTAATTCCTGTATCAACAGTAGTTGTGTTTTTTGACTTTGCTTTAGATGGTCAAATTGCTGCTGAACAAAGGAGCCAGTTTGAGTGCCAGTGATAAGAAGGAGAGGCAGCCCATCCACTGGGCTGCTTATCTGGGTGAGTGATCGGTCAGCTGTAATTTTATATGAATATCATTTGTGTTAATTCTAATATTGGAGTCTTACGTGAATTTCCTAAGGTTAAAAAAAATAATTTTCTTTTAGTATTTTTTTACTACATGTTGTTGCTGTCCAATTAAAAACTCATCTGCAAAAAGGCAACTTTGTAAACTTTCAATGGAAGTCAATGTAAAAAGAGTTTATTCCAGGTAATTTTGAAGAGTTTCTATTGGTCCATTCATCAAGACATTTTGGCACAGTGTAAGGGACAGGTTGTCTGTTCAAATTATGTAGTAAACTAAACATAGACAGAAATGGAGACGTGTTTTTCATAGGACAGCGACGATATTCTGTATAAATCAAAGGTTTATTTATTTATTTTTCTGTGACAATGAATGGAACACATAAGGAATCATGTAGGAACCTAAGTGTTAAACAAACCAAAATACTCTTAAGTGCTCTTATCTGGGGAGCTGTTAACTTGTGGTTTCTGAGGCTGATAACTCTGCTGAACTTATCCTGTACAACAGAGGAAACTCTTGTTTCTCCTTTCCTGGTACGGTCCAGATAAGAGCCATTTTCATCACATCATCATTGTCTTTGTGACTGCACTTGAGGATGCTTTCAGAATTTAAAATTAATTTAAAAGTTACATTTTTAAATGTTTCATTCTTGAGATGTTTGGTTTACAGACCTTCATTTTTTTTCAAGTATTTATCCTTATTACTTAGTTGAGTGGTATATAATTAATATTTTATGAATGTAATTATATTATTTAAAAAATATTTTATATTTGACACACTCTCATTGAGCAAGAAACACAACCTGATGTACACATTCGTTTATCTTCGTTTTCCGCATATTTTTCTCATATGTTGGTTATTTTAATTTTATATAATTTTGGAATCTTTCCAGGTCATCTGGAGGTGGTGAAACTGCTGGTATCTCAGGGCTCAGACAAGAGCTGTAAGGATAAGCGAGGCTATACTCCTCTCCATGCTGCTGCTGCCAGTGGACACGTCGATGTGGTCAAGTACCTGTTACGCAACGGAGCAGAGGTCAGCATCTCCATCTGTTTGATGAAATTATAGAAGTTACAATGTTGAGTGCTGGGTGTTTGATCAGCTATGTTTCTTTTTGGCAGCGTCGTGTTTGTTTTGATCTTCTTTTGATTTAGAATGCACACATAACCAGATACCCCTCTTTAGAGTACACCTTTTAGACTATAGAGTGAGCTAAATGAATCCTGTTCAAAGTTTTAAGTAATTTTGGTCTCCACAGTGCAATTGTGTACCATCATTAGCAGACTACCACAGCATTAGTATTTTGTTTTATTTTGAAAGACAATGCAGAACATGGTTGCATTAACCCATCCAGGCAAACTTTGAAACTAATGTCGCATTCTGCCTCAAACTCAGTTGGTATCAGCAATCAGCCCCAAAAATGCATACTTTTGGAAAATAGTATTCTTTATATAGATATTTATGTGTTATTACCCTTTATCTACATCTGCTCACTACTTTCCATTATATGATTACTTCATCTGTTTACGAGAGGTGTGAGATTTTTGCTGGTTAATGAAAGCTGTTCCCTCTCTTCCCTCTGCCCCTCTCAGATTGATGAGCCCAATGCCTTTGGAAACACCGCTCTGCATGTAGCCTGCTACACGGGGCAGGAGGCAGTAGCTAACGAGCTGGTGAACCGCGGGGCTAACGTCAACCAGCCCAACAACCGTGGCTACACCCCACTGCACTTAGCCGCCGTGTCCACTAACGGTGCCCTCTGCCTGGAGCTGCTGGTCAACAACGGGGCTGACGTCAACATGCAGGTCTGGGAGAACCAGCCTTAATTTTTTTTTTTTTTTTTTTTTTTTAATCTGAAAATTAATCTTTATTCTGAACCAGTAGTTAATTTTTTTTCTTAAAATATTTCAATGTACACTGAAATGAAATCAATCATTGACTGATGATCAATTTATTATGAAAATTGGCAAATTTGGCAAAGATGTTTGTTGGCAAACATTGTGTTTTTTTTTTTTTTTTTTTTTTTTTTTTTTTTTCCTCCCCCTTCTTCTTCCCCCCCCCTATTGAAATCAACCTTTTTTATTTAAACCCTCATGACCCTCATTTACAGTGAAGCTGAGCTTTATAATAAAGAAATGAAGAGGGAAAAAATGAGTGTTTCAATGTTTGAAAAAACAATAAGACCTAAAAGTCAAGGTTTATTTATATTGCGCCTTTTGTACACAAAGCACTTTACAAATGAGTAAATATAAAAAGAAGTAAAATAAAAAAAAAAACATGTAAGAGGATGACACTAAAAATAAATATAAAAAAATCATTAAAGCATGAATAAAACAAGATCCAAGAAAATAATAAACTGTACAAGGCAAAGGAGAATTTACCAGGACCAGAGAAGGTAAACTAGCGAGTCTCCAGTATAGGTTCCTCAGTTTGCAGACACCTGCAGCAACCTCTGCTTTATCAAATCAGTGCTGGGCTAAATCATACTTTGTCTGTCTATAGGAAATTATGAGACAAATCTTTGCCAACATTTGTAGTAGTGGGTTGTGACTGAAGAACTTGTTTTTTACTTTGTCATTACTATTGCGTAATTTTCTTTTCTTTAGAGCAAAGAAGGCAAGAGCCCCCTTCACATGGCCGCCATTCATGGACGCTTCACTCGCTCCCAGATTCTCATTCAGAATGGTACAGATATTTGTTTTTTTTCTGTTTTTATACTGAATTGCACACTAAACATATATACATACCTTAATTCTCAATCTTGCGCTCTCTCTTTCCCTCTGAAACTTGTTTAGGTGGGGAGATAGACTGTGTGGACAGATATGGCAATACTCCTCTTCATGTTGCTGCTAAGTATGGCCATGAGCTGCTCATCAGCACCCTAATGACAAACGGTGCTGACACGGCCAGGTATGTGATGAATAAGCATTTGGAAGGTTTTAGAAAGGTAAATGTTGGCAGGCAGTACTTTTAAATATTGAATATTAACGATGAACAGAATAGAGACAGAGAGACAGCTGTTTGGCACCCGTGGCCCTAAACCAGAACTGGTTTTGTTTGTCATAAGAGCAGTTATAACTGGGGCAAATTTAGATTAGTCTAATAAAAATGTTAACCATAGGATTAAGATGCTACTTAAACCCTTGGAAATTTATTAGTCAGTATTAAGAAAATTTTGAGCATTATTTGTTTGTTCACAATAGGTCTGGTTCAGCATATCTTGTTGCGTTCCTCAAAACACTGGTCTCTTGATCATAGTCTGTGGAGAAAGGCAAAACAAAGTAGTTACATAGCTTAAATTGTTTACACCTGTGATATCCCAGGGGGTTGCTGTGGTACAGCAAAGTCATTGCTGTGTGGTTTTGCTAGGTGGTTGATATGAGCATATATGGTTTCCCAGATTGTTTTTAATTTACTAATAAGTGCTTATTGTATTGCATGAGGGTTTCTATGGCCTTTCAGGTGGTGTACATAATGTTTCTTGGTGGTTGCAGTTGCTATGTCTCAGGTGGTTGCTCACATGTAGCTAAGTGGTTGATGCGCTACCATATGTTTCTGATCGAGTGTTACCAATTGAGGATGATTGAGGATGCCAAAACTTTTCCTCTCTCTTCATTCCTATAGGGATCCCTTAGCAATAGAATCTGCAAAAATATCTCACTTGGCAGAAACCAGAATTATACTATATACATTAAAGTTATATAAAGTCCACCTCTCACAATCGGACAAATAAAGCTGGAATTGGAATGATTTCTGTCTAAAACTGTGGGATAAGATATGTAGCAGGAATTCCACTGATGTATCTGCTTTTTATGTTTTAAGACATAAGAGTATAGAACCAGCACACATTTAGGAAAATGAAGGTGAACTCGAGCGTCATAAAGAAAAAGACATTATCAGTTTTCTTTTTTTCTTTTTTTTTTAATTAATCCGTCATCTATAATGGTGCACATATAGTTAAAAAAATGGTGCACAGCCTTACCTACTTACCTTTACTGCATGTGTTCTTTTATTTTAGGAAGAGGATAAAACTTTCTGTTGTATTTCTTAGTAGTGCTGCTGCCGTTGTGTATTTTAACCACCCTGTGTCCTTTTTTTTTTTTTTTTTTTTTTTTTTTTTAAATAAAGGCAAGGGATTCACGGGATGTTCCCACTGCACCTAGCTGTGCTCTACGGGTTCTCTGACTGTTGTCGCAAGCTACTCTCCTCAGGTACTTTTCTTACCCCCCTCCTCATGTATCGCACCCTTTCTGCCTACAGTCTGGTAATTAGGATATATATATATATATATCCTAAGTCTTATTTTTCATTTTAGCTGTTATACTAGGATAGAGTGCAGTTTGTTAAGGC